>NW_026262615.1:30706925-31006925 GCF_021869535.1 Mytilus californianus
AACAGGGAAAAATAATCAGAATATAAATCGAGAAGTGACAGGTAGATAGCATGTCTAGTTGATAGGAAGGTCATTCGAATAATTTTATGATATCGCCATGGCGAAGACTGAACAATACTGAACAATGCCTAACAGAAAAATAAAGATTAATCAATATGAAACTGACAAACCACAAAACCTTCGACAAAATGTATTTTATGGAATATACTGTCAAAAAGATGGCATTATTTTTCAGTAAACAGAATGAAATATATTTCATTTGCTTTCTTTTTTCAAGACATTGAAAATCTGAGAATAACAACTGGCATTGGAATCCCATACAATCTCATACATCTTATTTTATATACATATTTCCTAATTTTGTCCTGGTATGAACTATTTTAGTATATCTTTTCACTGACACTTCATCCTTTACTGTACATCTTTTTTTTTTTCTAATATGATTTACAATTACAGATTCCCCATATCCGACTTCGATACCATTTAACAGAAAAAAGCACAACTCGCTGGGTGAGTGTATTATTAAATAACGAAAAAGCACACTGAATGTGCATGATATGGTCAAGATGACGTGTCTGTTCTTTTTCAGTTGTTAGTCATGAATATGTAGTGTGAAATGCTTTTTCATAAGGGTATTTGCTAAAATACATCGACGAAATACCCAATGCTACATTGAAATAGTAAAAAGACAATTAAAATTCGTCCTTGCTCGGGAAAAGAAATTAAAAAGAATGTTAATATTTTTTATTGAACTTGACTAATAGCGTAACGCTTCTGCAATGATTAAGATATATTTATGCAGTTTCTTCCAGATTTTACAAAGATATAATATAGTTGTAAAACAATAAGATGATAACAATGAGTAAATGGAAAAAAAAAGAATTAATTTATTAATTGTATGTGCTAAACTGAAAATGTGTGCATAGCAGGAGACACTTATCATGTCAACGCAAACGGTTTGGGTAATTTTGGTGTAATACAATGCCCTGAGTTTGTGTTTTTATCTTGATTTATCCAATTTTGATCGATTAACGAGATTAGAACATTGGTAAACTTCATCTTCGCCTCAATTTAACACAATTTTCAGCACACTTGGTAATGTTAGCAATCAGATTTTATTTTTGAATCAAGCCCCGAGAGAAAACAAATCACCTTCGGCAGGAAAAAGAGCAATCCTAATCAATTAATAAAAATGGCAAACGATATATAATGTATTATTTATGAATGTATCTAATGAAATAAAAGAAGATGTGCTGCATAATTGCATATTCTCTTTGTATTAGTAAATTCATAACTATTTGCAAACAGATTCATTAGCCTAGGGTAAATATAATAGATTTTAAGGATGGTGAAATAAAACCAATATATGTTTATAAACATAGAAATCAAATATTGAAATTCACTAACCTGAACTTATTTTAATCATTTGTATTTCTTTTACTAGGTGGTATTATTGGAAGAGTTGTTAGTGGAATTATAGTTCTTCTTGTTTTATTCATACTTTTTATTTGTAAGAAAAGGTACATTTGCTCTGTTGAATTAAATTGATTATATATAAGATATAAGCACGTCGCAAAAATTAGGGTTATCAGTAAAAACAAATTACAACCATACATACAGTATTAATATATAAAAAGTTATTTTGATCAATAAACCAAAAAAAAGACTAAAATAAAAAGAGATCCTCTCGAGAACTACAATTCAGCATCTTTAACATGCCATTATGTCAAATAAAGGTAAAAGGAAAATGTAAAAGGTAAAATTCGTTAAGGAATGATGTCAAATATTTACAAATGGATCAGTTTTTGAGAAACATACATCATGGAAAGCTGGTGTTTCGATCAATGCATTTTGGCAACGTCCAATTTCAATGATAAATAGTCTGCCCAAGCATGTGTTTTGTATATATCTCAGCCGATACAATACAGTTGATATTGTTCTTGTTCTATATTCTCTTAGATAAAAATATTGCAGCAAAGTTATGAGAAAAATGACTAAGAATATAACTTAAAAAGTTCTACGGTGACAATTAGAACTTGGCTCATCGTTACAATACCACAGTTCGGCCTCTTACTTTAATCCTTTCACTTTCAGGCCTTTTAGATCCTAATTATCGAAAAGACACTACCAAAGTTCAATTCAGTACTGCATTCGCACCAAAGGTTATGTACAAACCATCTTGGACTCATATCATTATTTGAAAGATAATTAATTGAATTTGAAGATAATTCGTCTGTTTTAGGTCACGTGGTATTGTTCCAAAAGTCACGTGACTTGTGGGGGAAAATGTGAAAAAATACGAAATCCATGAAGGGAAAGTCGTGTAGTAACACATTGTTGCGCTAATAGGGTATAGTTTTGCGTGAAAAACAATGACCCAAGTCTGTTAGAGACAAACAAGTTGCCATATTGGTATAGAAAGATGAAATACTTGCTATATGCCTTGAAATATCAATATCAATAACATTCAAATAACCAATTTGAGAAGCTTTTTTCGTACAAATCCAATCCTTGACACATGTTTTTGTATAAATCGTATTAAGTCAAGCATAAAACTAAATTTGGTCTTTACAAGGGAAAATTCATTGAATTACCAATGATCACTTGATGTGGCGTACCCTGGACCAAGGCCAATGGAGCAAAGAGAGGTGGGTGCAATTGGGCACACAAATTCTTTTAGAAAACAAATAGAAATATTTCTCTGTCAGACTTTTGCATGTTGTTGGTTTTTTTTTTTTAAATTGAAAGTAAAGTTAAGTTACAGTTAATATAAGAAATATTTCACCCGTGTGAAAGGGAAAGGGTTAATATATCAGCATGGTCGTCTGATCTTTAATTTTACCGATTGTGTCCTATTCCCGATTGTGAAATTTTGACTTGTTGTGAATTCACATTGCGGGGGGATGCATGCATAGCAGGAGACGCTTATCCTGTCGACGCACCCGGTCGCTATCCTTGTGGAGACCATGTTATTCCTTCAGTTTTTGTTTACATGCATAGCACTTACCCTGTCGATGCACCATCTTTTTTGTACATCAGGATTGGTTGGTTTTTTTTTTATAAAATATGCTGAATTTAAGGGAAAAGATACTAAATTTTTGTTCGTGTTGCATAAAAGTGCAAATATTTCTTCTTTTATATCAGAAATAATGCAACCTCAATTGCAATTAGACATTATAAATGCATTTAGAACAGTACTTTTGTATAAGATGTGAATAATTGAAGGATATATATGCATAAACTTTTGTTTTTGTTGAATAAGAATGCAACTATTTCTTTATTTTAATGGAAATTATTGACCACCATTGGATTTTTGTAATTTTTGTAGTTCAGGATTTGTGTTTTTTTTTTATTTTATAAAATTAAGAGAATATCAGAGAAAATATACTAAAATAATGTTGGCTTTGTTAAAAATTATCAATTTTTCTGTTTTTGATAAAAAAAAATGCAATGTTTTTTTAACTATTTATTTCAAAGGCCTCATGATAAGATTTTTTTACAATAATTTTAATAATGTAAGGAGAATAATACTTCAACTTTTGTCCGTGTTGAATATGAATGCAATGTTTTTTTTATTTTGACAGAAATTATGAACCGCCAATTGCTTTCAGTACTTTTTGTACATCAGGATTGGTTTTTTTTATAAAATATGCTGAATTTCAAGGAAAAGATACTAAATTCGTGTTCGTGTTGCTTAAAAATGCAAATATTTCTTCTTTTATATCAGAAATAGTGCAAAGTCAATTCAAATCAATCATTATAAATGCCTTTAGATAAGTAATTTTGTATAAAATGTAAAACATTGAAGGATAAATATGCATGAAGTTTAGTTTTTGTTGAATACTTACACAATAATTTATATATTTTGATAGAAATAATGAACCGCAATTAGATTTCAGTATTTTTTGTACATCAGGATTGGTTGTTTTTCATAAATTATGCTGAATTTCAAGGAAAAGATACTAAATTTTTGTTTGCTTAAAAATGCAAATTGTTCTTCTTTTATATCAGAAATAATGCAAAGTCAATTCCAATCAGTCAATATAAATGCCTTTAGATAAGTAATTTTGTATAAAATGTGAAAAATTGAAAGATAAATAGGAATAAACTTTTGTTTTTGTTGAATACCTAAACAATAATTTCTATATTTGGATAGAAATAATGATCCGCCATTAGATTTCAGTATTTTTTGTACATCAAGATTGGTTGTTTTTCATCAATTATGCTGAATTTCAAGGAAAAGATACTAAATTTTCGTTCGCGTTGCTTAAAAATGCAAATATTTCTTCATATCAGAAATAATGCAATCTCAATTGCAATAGTTGGTTGTTTTTCACAAAATTACATGAATATCAGAGGAAAGATACTAAAATTCATTCGCATTGTTTAAACAAATTAACAATATTTCTTTTTTTTTTATATAAAATTCATCAATCTTATTTGTAACTAGATATTTCAAAGGCCTCCAGATAAGTTTTTTTTATAAGAATTTTAAGATTATAAGGATACAAATACTTTAAAATATTGAAAATAATACACCGAGATTGGCAATAAATGATCATGTTACATTTCTCAGAGCATTTTGGGGGAAAAAATCCAAATCGCGATAAAAAAACGTTTTAGCACTCTTCGGGTATGAAAATATATAACCTAAATAAAAATCACCATTCTTTAATAATAATATTTTAAATCAGTTTTATCTGCATATGTCTTTATAAATTCTTAAAACTTTGCTGAATAATTACTAAAACAAATATTGATCTTTTGTACTTGAACGTTTCGTATTTTCCGTGGTGCCATTTTAATTAAATGAAACGAAACTAAGATTCCGTAATTTGTATTAGTTCATCATTTGACGTAGTAGAGTTCAATCCGTCAGAAAGGTCCTATCCGTCCGATCCGTCCGATCCGTCCGATCAGTCAAATATTTTTACTATAAGTCTGACGGATTGGTGACGCGAACTTGACTAATCGGTGACTGATCGATGATCGCTAATTGATCGCTAAAACAGTAACGCCTAAGGTTGCAATTACTGTACATCTGACGCGTATATGAAATATATATCTAATAGTTGATACGGTTTTATTTGCCTTATTTTTTTCCTTGATTTTTGGGTTACTGTTTAAACATTGAATCATGTTTTTCTGCCTTAGCCACATTTGTAAAAACGTTTCTGAATTATCCGTTTAAGGTGGCTCGGGTGTCTTCCTCCATCTTGGATTTTGAAGTAGCAGATAAAGTTGGTCTAGATCTTTGATGAAATGTGCAAATTTTGAGAGTAGTATGTAATTTATGTGTCAGACTTTTGATGTAAACATAGAAAATTGTGTGTTTTATCATAATTACGGCTGTAATTTTTCAAAAACACATTATTTTTGTTTAATAAATTTTTTTTCAACTTTGCCAAATAAGGGGAGATAACTAAGATAAAGTAATTTTTATAACAGAAAGTGTTGTGAATTTACCTATTTTAATCTGTAGCAAGAAAACAAGTTCGGTGACCCCATTTTTTCTTTTTCTTATTTGAAAGCATGTTATAAGAGCTATCTTCTCACATTATATCTTAAAAATCTATCAGGAAGTTTTCGTTTATCACACAAAATTAGATTTTCCATGCATAATCTATACAAAATCTGACAATTTTGCACAACCTGTAGCGTGAAAAAAAAGTCCGGTGACCCATACTTTTTATTATATTTTTGAAAAGAGCATGATAAAAACTTCATTTTGACAAATTATTAAAATTTTCTGTCAATGTTAATTAAGACGCCCCAGCCACCTTAAATGGTTTTCAACTTCGTATTTGATTTGGCCTTCCAACTGGTTTGATTCGAGTATCACTGAGGAGTCTCAGGTAGACGGAACGCTCGTCTGGCGTACCAACGTAGAAGCCTGATATCTATGATAGGTTTTTGCACTTGACCTTAAATATGTTCCGTGTGTCGTCTTTACAACCCAACATTGTGACATTATCCAAAAGATTTCTCATCGGATATTTATTGATTATAAAGAAAGATTATGACATATTAATAATGCGTTGACTATATAGAAATATAGAATAAAAGATCGTCTTTCCTTTTTGCGAGTCAAGCATTTGAAGACCTGGAACGTTTGTTGGGAAGGGATGTGTCTCCTTTTTTACCTATAACTCATGGATAGAACAGTATGCTTTGAAAAACTAATAGATGATATAAAATCTGTTAGCATGATTGAAATGCATGTTTTGAATTATTGTTCAGTATGGTGTTGCTTGTGAAACGTATTCAAAGCATTGCCTAAGAAGAAATTAGAGAGTTTTGAAAGAATTAGGAAAAGTTGAAAGTATTAGAATATTATTACACATAATTAGATACTTTGTTTGAGGCTATATTAATAGAATTCGAAATACTTATAGATAACTCATATTATATTTTAATTCATATTGAAGGATACTACTGGTATTTAGAAAGATAACTGATGGAGATCTTCAAAGATTGAACAACTCTTGGAAAAATAATGAAGATCCTTACGATCGCACTACTATTGATGAATATTCTAACAGTAAAACAGAAAAATATGTTATGCGTGAACACGAAACATATGGAAGATGTGAAAATAAAAGTAATAACAAGTTGAAAGATAACAGATCATGGCAACCAGTTTCGTGCAATTCTTTGCATGCACAAGTTCGTGTGTCATAGCAAAATATAACATGATTCAGAAAAACAAATTTCGACGTTGAACAATTATTCCTTCCTAAATGGCAATTTAGAAACAAACTGGTGCTTTAAATGTTGGTTTTGTTTTCAAAATTATAATTTATTATATGTGTTAACATATATACTTACCAAATAAGACATGTCATAACAGTTACTGTAGTTATTTCAATCGCCTTGCATCAAATGTTTGTATTTTTTTTCAAATAGTAAAATATACTTTTGAAATGTTAACTATAAAAACTGTTTTCGTAGCAAAGCCGAATTATTTTCTGTGATTAACACAGTTATTTTACTTTTTTCTTACATCGAAATGCTGTTACGGTTAACGTTTACACGGACAGACGGTCATTATCAGGTTGAATTGTGTATCAAGGCAGCCTTCTACTACAAATGCATGCATACTACACATATGCACTCAGCAACAAACACAGGGTATTTCTTTTCTCGTTTAGCTTTTGTTTGTATATTTTTTTGCTAGAGTTATTTGAAAATTAAATGCATAATTTTGATAGTGATTCATTAGATTTCCTAATACTAACATACCTTTTATACCATTGTATAAGGTTATATACTTCAATTGATAGTCACACGTGTGTACGTTGAAAATATACGTACATCCTTTAAAAGGGTCCATTCCTAACGTAGAAACTTCAACAAGGTTATGATGCAAAACGTCAGGAATCTGCCTTTCATACGGTCACTATTCTTAAATTAGTAAGAACAATGTGTATGTTTCTCAACTCCCGGGAGGCATGTTTTTATGATATTAAAACTTAAAACACTACAACAGTAGACTTTCTAACATGTGAATTTACTTATCGTGTTATTTTTGTCTGGATTCGCATTGTGGTGATGCATTTATAGCAGGGGATTCTTACCCTGTCGTGGCACCAGGTCTCGCTCCATTTTTATTTCCTTTTTTACTTTCAACACTATTGTGGTATTTCGTGGCTGTCAGTTTGTATTGGTGGAGGAAGCCGGAGTGCTTGGAGAGAACCATCGACCAAACTGACAATCCTAATCATTTATGATTGAATTCGAGCGCACCTGCCACGTGCGGGATTTAAACTCACTACCTCAGTGTTGACAGAAGTTCAACTACTTAGACCACTCGTACACCGAGTTCCTTTAGTTATATGTATTTGGTTGTCTAATGGTTAAAAGATCGAATGACGACTCTAGGCAGTTGAAGTTATTTCCAACTACAAATATATCGTGACGATTCTCTAAGTACGTTCTTTAGAAGCATATATATATATATATATATATATAGATAGATAAATATTAAGGGATTTACTAAAAATCAAATCGCCATTCAAAACTTAGGATGGAATTGTGTGTCAACCTTATCCTTATATCCATTATACGCCTCATGGTTACCACCCTGCAATAGTCGTAAAACTTCAATCGCTACTCACTTATACATATAGTAACTGAGACGCAATCTAAAGAAAACGATACAGTGAAGGATTTCTAAAAAGAAGCTGTTGCAAACTCGAAACTGAAAAATATGTATAAATTACGATAAGCACTGAGATTGAATACAACGAACATTTCAGTTAAAGTTTTTTAATGTACATGTAAGTTATGTTTGTTTTTGTTCTTCACTGCACGACAAAAGAATGATTTGTCTTTTCAATATGAATTCTAATTGTCAATAACTTGTGCATTCTTTCATATAATAAAACGTGATTTTCATAGCAGTAACATTTGTCTTTTAAAAAAAATCAGAAGACAACTTATGAATATTTCTGTGTCTGTTATACAACATGTTATATGTATCTTTTGCATGTACTGTTTATCAAAATTAGTTTCTTTTACAACAACTACAGTGCATTATTAATGATTTAGCAAAATGATATCGTTGACAAATATCAAAGTATTGTTTGTTGAACAATGATAACGTAGTAAATGATTTGTTGTGTGTAGAATTACCACTGTTCGTGTCACTTAAGACGACCTTATTAGATAATCGTACATATGATTGAAAAAAGAAAAATGTATATATAGATAGCTCTTCCTGGTTCAAATTATAATATAATGTAGTTCAATCAGTAATGTCACTTGCGTCTTTTTTTAATAGCCTTTTCTTCTGTCATGATTGAACCAGGAATGTCACTTGTGGCAATTTTAAATAGTCTTTCCCATAGTCAAGCTAAGTTCTTGTTTAGTAGACGCTGTGTCTGCCTACTGTAAAAATTGGTGTAACCGTGAAAAGCTGATAAAAAATCTCTAGACAGTTATTTGATTAAAAATATGAATATTGTTTATATTCGTATATCTCATTTTGAAAACAATTCTGAAATTAATAATAGGGTTCATGATATACCCATTTCTAGAATGAAAAATAAACTCCAAGTACTCGCAAAGTGGTTTGTGTTCGTACCGACAGACAAAGAAACCAATAATGTAGTGGTGGTGTGACGCATATACTACACGGAAGATCTCCAAAACGAAATTATCAATTATTCTACATTCAGGTCCGCACGCTCTACAGAGAGTCAAATTGTAAACAAACAAAGCACTGCCACTACACAGCTTAAAGCCTCTTCAGAACATTTGAAAGTCAAGATTATGTACTGGTTACCTAAATTACACAAACAACTATTTAGATTTCGTTTCATCTCCGCAACTAGTTAGTGTTCTACTAATAATCTGTCACTGCTTCTAACTACCTCCCTCACTACTATCAAAGAACTTATTATTAACTTTTGTAATAAAGTTTATGAAAATAATGGTATTAATTATTTGTGGAGTGTTATAAATTATTTAGAGGTTTTAGATAAAATACGTGCTTTTGATGGTCCTTTTAATTCTGTTGACAGTTATGATTTTACTACTCTCTACACTACACTTCCACACAATCTTATCAAGAAAAAATTTTCAGATTTAATTGAATGGTCTTTTGAGAAATCTCATTGCAAATTTATTTGCTGTTACTCGTTAAAAGCCTTTTTCTGTAACGAAAAAGGAAAGTATGCTAGATACACTTACTGGAAATGTGAAGATATGATTGAAGTTGTCAATTATCTCCTGGACAACATATATGTACGTTTCGGCGATAAAGTGTATCGACAGGGAGTAGGTATTCACTAATTACGGCCCTTTAATAGCAGATTTATTCCTGTATTGCTATGAATCACAGTTTATGGCCAAACTCAGTAAAGATACGTCATTGTTACATTTGGTTGACGCATTCAACAATATTTACCGTTATCTTGATGATATTTTTTCGTTAAATAATCCAGAGTTCTCTAAATAGACCACTGAAATTTACCCAAAGGAACTAACTTTAAATGAATCTAATATAAACAGCAGTAGTTGTCCTTTTTCTAGATTTAGACATTTCAATTTCTAAAGGGAAACTCCATACTAAAATTTCCGACAAAAGAGACGATTTTTCATTCCCTATTGTTAATTTTCCTTTTTTAGACGGCGATGTTCCTTTGGCTCCATCATACGGTGTTTATATATCCCAACTCGTTCGTTATGCCCGTGTGTGTAGTGATGTCATAGATTTTAACGAACGTAATCAATGCATCACTGGTAAATTATTAAGTCAGAGATTTCGTTACCATAAATTACTTAAAACATTTAATAAATTCTTTCATAGATACAAAGATTTGATTAGTAAATTTGGCTGTACCTGTAGAAAACTTATTAAAAACGGTATTTCACATCATAAATTAACGGTAATATTGTACTAAAAGCGCGGTAAAGGTTATCTTATTAATGTTGTAATAAGATCTTTGAATATTGTTTACATTGGCACTAACATCGAGTTTGTCATCAACAAATTAAAACATAACTAAATTTGTATTCTTTTCGAATGGTTTTTGGGATGTATAAATACACGTTTATTTTCTATTTAGGGATTGCTTTATCTATATATAACATGATACATATTTATCATAAGGTTAGATCCCAACGAGCCTACTGCCTGTTGATACTTTTATTTTGGCATTGCACTAGTCATATCTTCTTTGACTGTCCATGGCGTTAAAACACTAAATCCCTGGGATGTGTTTGAATTGATTTTAATCTCTGATGCATGATTTTTTTATTGTTGACTGGTTTTGGCTTTTAACTAGCTTTCAGTAACTGCGAGTACTCTCAAATCGTACTTTCGTGTTAAGTTGACCTGTTGACACAATCTGTATTGCATTTCTGTAATTCAATGTTTACTTTTTTG
The DNA here is from genome assembly GCF_021869535.1 of Mytilus californianus. Classification (NCBI taxonomy): domain Eukaryota; kingdom Metazoa; phylum Mollusca; class Bivalvia; order Mytilida; family Mytilidae; genus Mytilus; species Mytilus californianus. Next base: position 30,717,817 of record NW_026262615.1, read on the forward strand.
TGTTATATCTCGTCTCACTATCTTAAATATGTACCACCTTTGATAAGTATTTAGTATGACGATACATTTTCACTTCTGTACTCGTACTCTGAACAACAAATTCATTAATTTTGTAGAAAAATGTCCGTACTCCTAACAACAAAATTATTATATTTAAATTTACCTGTGTACGTTGATTTATTTAACGCCATTTTGTCCCAAGTTAGAGTTGGCTTATTATCACTTTTACTCCATCTTTTTTTATTAATACCTGTAACGTCTATGTAATTATATAGGCACAAACGTGTTAATATTGTATTTATATTGTGTCATATATCAAACTTATTCGTTCAGTGTCTGTTTACTTGTTTTTGTTTTAATGTCTTTTTGATGGAGTTAAGCCATTTCAATTGATATTTTATAATGTGTCTTTTTATGTTGTAATGTTACACTACTGTCTCAGGTAAGAATGAAGGTTGGCGCCTGTTAAAACGTTTAAACCCGCTGCATTTTTATGCACCTGTCCTAAGTCAGGAGCCTGTTGTTCAGTGGTTATCGTTCGTTAGTGTGGTTCATAGGTGTTTCTCGTTTCTCGTTTTTTATATAGATAAGACCGTTAGTTTTCCTGTTTGAATTGTTTTACACTAGTCATTTGGGCCATTTATAGCTTGCTGCTCGGTGTGAGCCAAGGCTCCGTGTTGAAGGCCGTACTTTGACCTATAACTGTTAACTTTTTATACATTGTGACTTGGATAGAAAGTTGTCTCATTGGTACTCATACCACATCTTCTTATTTATATATGTCAAAATTTAGAAAAGGACCTTGACTGTTTATCTTGATCTCAATTTTCAAGTTATGTTCCAGGAATTTCAAATATGATCAGTCTGTTAATGAGAAACAACGACTGACATTATCAATTGACAAGGTGTTTCTTTCATGAATTAATTATATTGAAGATTTGAAAAATTCTTGAAAAAAATATTATTTCATCTATAAAGATAGACTGTTTAAGGATTCTTTACAACTAATGATTTTACACGTTTAGACACAAAATTTTCAAATCAAAACACGTAATAGTGTTTTTAAAAATTATAGTGATTGAACAGTAAAATTTGTCATTTGTCATATAAGTGAGAAAAAAAAATATCCAACTAATGATACTACTTAGATTCATACAATAAAGAACAACGATGTAAAGATTACCATAAACTTTTTCAATGACGAATAAAACCTAAAGAATATGGTAAGCTTAAAAGGTTCAATGAATAACAGCAAAAGAAACCATTCAAAGGGGTTTTTAAAGCACGGATAATATGCCATATTTATATTCTAACAGTAATTGTTTTGTTTACCATTTTGATGTATCAGAAAAAAGAAAACAAATCTATTTCGCACTCTCTGATCTCAAAACTTGAAGGATTTACGGCGTCTCCTTTAAAATTAAGAAGAACAAAAAAACCAACATTATCGCACTGAGGATACATTTTTAACAGAAATATTTATGTAAGCAATTAATGTCACGAATCAAACACTTGACTTGTGTCGAATTATCTATTTTATCTCTATTTTGCACATCGCCTCGCACTCAAGGTGTCTTAAACAGATAAACTAACTGTCAATGGTACACACAAAGATGAATGTGTATTAATTGGTTTAATAACAGACAATGCTTTTTCTCGACGGAATTTTGCTAGTTTCATTCTTTGGCAGCTTTTCCAATAGTCATGGTAAGTGAAAAAAGGAAGATAGATAATAAACACATTAAAATACGTGTGCATTATTTACAGTTGAAGTCCATTACACTTATAGTTAATTAATGACCTATTTAGAATATGATAGAACAATTTGAATTTCTGGTTTTAAAGGTACAAAAATTTTATTCGAATCATTACAAAGAAATATGTATTTTGCAAAGACGATATTCTCTGAAGTAATGTTGGTCTTTCATTGAAACACGAATAGCGAAGAGATAAGTGACAAGTCGAACAAAGACCGTGACAATGACAATTTAGTGACCAGTTACATTTTAAAATATAACATGCAGAAAATATGCACAGCACAGTTTGGTGATTAATCTTGTTACTCTCTCGCACCGATTCAAATGTTACAAAAGAAGTAGAAGATGCCGAGGGGACATTATCAACTCGTGTGTTGAATGAAAACTGACAGCGCCATTGCAAAACGAAAGAGGACGAAATGACGAACAAGTCTACAAAACTCAACATAGAAAACTAGAGACTGAAAAACACGAACCACACTAAAAAGTGAGGGTGAACATATCCTGCCCGTCTCGTGGCACCCATCATAATGTGTACATTGTTTTGATTTATATAATATTGTAAATACTTGAAGGTGATCTTTTAATGTTGAAATATATAATGTTTTTAATTTGATGTAGGTGATTTGACACCATATAGTGTGTGATCTACTTGTTTGATGATAGATAAGAATACACAATTGATGACCAATTAATTTCGGAGTTCCCAGCACCAGTTAAGCATTGCTGTGTTGACATTTCTCATTTATTAAAAAAAAATCAGTTATCTTATTACAAAACATTTGTTTTCCTTAAGACATATTTTTACTTAAGTTATTGAATGGCTTGTTCAGTTTTCCCTTTTCTATGCTTTAGTTGGTGTAATATAAACTACATAAATTAAAGGTAACAGTCTGCCATTTTAAAATTTTAAATATTTAAAAAATACATTTTAATTTAGGGCCAGTTTGACAAAACATCACTTTTAATTAATCTATGATTCATTTACAAAGTTCACATTTTTGGTTTAGCTTTGTTCATTTCAAGATATCTGTATCAAAATATTGTGTTTCATTTCATTCTTTATGTTAACCAAATTAGTTTTGTTGTCTCCACGAGGATCTTTTACATGGATGGAGGCTTATGACAACTGTAAAGCCAATAAAGGATATCTAGCTTCAGATATAAGCTACAATTCTACAGTTAATTCAGAAGAATTTTCTTCAGTATGGGTTGGAAAAGTTGAACTGACATCAAAATGGCTGCAAATAATTGGTACGATACATTAAGACACAAATGGCTTAAGTTATTAAGTTATACGGTTATATAAAGTCTTTGCAGAAATTTAAGTTTAAAAATAGTTTTATTTTTTATTTTTTGAAATAAGTATACAATTTATTTCTCCTTTTTTTACATTGAATATGAGCAACTATGTGTCGTTTTTATAAATTTAATTGACCTACAGATCCCAATTAGACCGTGTCATATTTATGAGTTCTTTGACGGACTTGCTCGCCACTTCACTTTCTAAATATAGATGTTTTTAAATTACTAATCAATTGTATCATTTCCTTACTTTCTTACCTTTCCTATTGGTTTCTGGTCAAATTTTTTAAATCTTATTAACTCATAACCACTTGTTATACCGAAAAGCTCTATATTTGGATTTTGAAACGTTAAACAATTGTTATTCCAAACATTTTAGCTGATTTTTTGGTTCTTTGAAAATTTCAGGAAAGTAATGGAAGTCTTAAAGTAATTATCTTGCTCGCACCCTTTTATGCGAAAGGAAGAACAATAAAATAATAATAAGTGGCCGGTTTATATGACATGAAAAAAATGGTGTGTTTGAAATTTACACTTATTATTTACAGTTTGATAACATGTGAGTTAGACTTTGAAGCTTTCTTTGGCTTTTGAACGAAATTTTACAGATAATAAGCATATTGTCACACATATCTTTGAGAGAATGCTTAAATTTGAGATATGGAAACCTAAAAAAATTAAATTGTTTGTATATTCTTAATGGTTAGAATTCTGTTGAGAAACACATATGTCACTATCTTATAGGTTGTTATATCTTTGATAATACAAGAGGCAATATATTTCAAGTACCAACGATAGCCTATTGTGAGATGCAGTGCAGTAGTTATAAGTATTTTGCATTTAGAGTTAGTACTTTAATGTGTATATGAAAATTTTATTTTAAACAGTGAATACACCTTTAGGAAGTTAACACTACTCCGCTAAGAACAAATGTGGAATTTATGAGTAAAAGTAATGACTAGCCGGCTAGAAGTCACAATAATGAGTTTCAGCATATGGTAACTTGCGGAGTGTTACTTGTAAGCTAGCATGTTGAAAATACGACTCAGTGTGCCAGTCGGGCACAAGATATGAAATAAAACATATCTATTTCATGTTAAATATGCATTTAAGATGAAGAACAGCTATAAAAGAGCTGTTCCTTTCCTTTCTGTTTGTTTTTTTGCTGTGCATGTACTGATTTTGTGTCATGGATGGATACCCCATATCCTTTGTTCTTTTCTTGTATATGTTGGCCATTCAATCAATCAATCGCAAAAAAAGTCGAAGAATAGTGGTTCACCCCTATTTGTTATACGTGTTGTATAAACCAAAATCAAAATCAATCTCAAAACAAGCAAAATGAAAAATACAATTCTGTTATTTGACTAGCAGATTTCTCTATAGTTTTAACAGTAACTTGTTCAGACATCATATCTGAATCGATTAATTCGCCTGTTACCAACCTGTATCTTATTGATAATAGATTGTTCAGCATTTTGTTGTTATTAAAATATTGTTGAGAAAACAATGTAGTAAGAAACTAGGCGCCAATGAAAACCATGAACATCTTAATAAAGACAACATCATCACATATAAAGAGGCAAAACGACGTTTACAACAATGAACAAAACACTACTTTAAGCCTTCGAGTTAAGAATAGGTTATATGCTGATATCCAGTTGAAATAAACAAAAGAAATGGTACTCTTTATTAGAGAAGGTATAAATGGTCAAGTTGGTATATTTGAATTGTTTACACCTGTTTCTATTGGCTTTAAAAGTTTAATCTAGTTGCATGATTTAGGAGTTTTTGCATCTAACATACGTGTGTATAGTTAAAATATAGTATGGAGCTGCGAAATATTTGTAAACTTTTCAAGTAAAGACAAATTTTCTCAAAAACTGTCGATTATGGTAGGTGACACATACATGTGGACCTTTTTTGTGCATAAGCATAATTTTCAACGCATTAATTTGCATCTCTGCCCCCTGCAACAGTTTTTTCTTGTGGACAAATCCTAATAAATGGGCAATAATCTCATCGAAAAGAGAAAGGCGAGTACATCTGTTTATGTTCAGGCGTGTTCGAGTTCACTGTTTTATCTTAAAAAAAACGTATAAAGCAAAAATACTTGACACATCATCTCGCTTCAGATTCCATTATTTTTATATATTTAGTTTACATGTCGATATAACACTATAAATTCACAATTCCAAGAAATAAAATATATGATTTAAGTTAAGTACCGTTCTAATGAGTCTTAACAACATAGTATACATAACAAGAGAAAAGCTTCGTGCTACTACAAATGTAAAAATATGAGGTGTATTTCTAACTTGCATTATATTTCATTTTCGTTCACTCATTTTCATTTAAAAATTAGCCATATTAATTTGTTTATTCGTGAAATGTACCAAAAAAAAAAAGGAATAACACCACAGTAAATTTTTACTGAAAACCCTTGACGACAGACTTTACAGGTGGATCTTAAAAATGCATAACTTAAAAAAAAAATATTTTTATTTGTGTGTTTTTCTCTAGGGTAATTCGTCTTCAACCTCTGAAATTTTTAGTCCGCCCTTTTTTTGACAGCGCGTCATCCCTACAATGGCTTCCATTTTTCGAGATTGAAAAAATTAGGTTTCGTAATGGGGAGATAATTTTGACGAAGTAGAATCCCGACTGGTCACTCATGCATCATATAATCATGTGTAGGGTCGATTCAAAACACAGATGGGATAATAATTTACTACTGACTGCTAGAGGCTAACAAGGACGTATGGTAATGTTCATCCATTGTGCCTTGTCACATGTTACATTCAGTACCTTTCAACAAGTTCTTGTACGGCTTCTGTAATTTCCACAGCGAACAAAGCTCGTTAATAGGTTTTCCTTAAAGTGATATCAGGTATGACTACTGTATATAATTATGTATCCTGCATGTCCAGGGTCCTTTTTTGTACAACAACTTTTGGGACAACAGTCAATACGACGAGTGCAACTAATAAAACAGGAAGTCCTTTACTTTCGGAGCAACAAGACTAGTTTACTTTAGGTTTAGTATTTGAGTTCGTGTTACATACTCTTTAGTTTCTGTGTATTGGTTCATCCACTAATTTTGTCTTTTGTAAGTTTTATTTTAGGTTGTTTCTTTTCTTTTTCTTTTTTACTTTTTTGTTGGGTGGATGTTTTTGTTATTGTCCGTAAAAGTCATGAATTGGATATAGATAATACAGCCGTTTTTTTTATATATTTATTCAAAATCAACAAAATGAAGTACTACAAGTATGTTCATTTTTATGTAGGTACTTTCCTACATCTATGAAAATAGCAAATGTTTTACATGAAATTGAATTAACAACACAATTTAGTATACATAATAAACATGATAAAGTTTAATTATCTACAATACAAATTTGTACTGATTAAATTTTTGACAGGCACAAATTGAACCAGTATGTTTATGTATGTCAAAACTTCCAACAAAGTATTCAAATGCACATTCCTGTGACAGTGCAAACACTTACAGATTTCTAGTTGTTTATAGTAGTAAGTAATGTAATACTAACTTGTTCGATAAGGTAATGCTCCTCTTCTTTGTTTTGCATGTAAGCTTAGTACTCTGTCATCCGTTTGAGTATCTATTCAGTTATGTCATGACAGCATCATGGTTTCATCAACTCAGTGTTGCGGATTCTTTGGTTGAAATTTGTTTGCAACAGTTTTTCCATTGAAAATTTTACAGAATCTTAGTTTCTCGTGCAGGTCAATGACGGTAAAACATTGTATTTTTCTTTTTAAAATATCTTTAATAAAAAGATAAAGTATCTAACCTAGTCTTTATTTGAAGCAAATATTGTAAGTTTGGTTGTATTTTAATGTTTAAAAAATTGGAAACTAACACACGATACTGAACTACAAAACAAGCTACAAATCCAAGATGGCGTACTCCGTAGACGCGCAGCTGGATGTGATGTTTCACGATGTCTATTTACTTGTTATTTAATGTGTAGTATTTCAATACCTATACAGGTATCATAATAAAATGCAATGTGTTATGCAACAGTAGCAGAACGGCCTGAATTGCAAACCATATATCATTGTGTATCTATATATATTTAACAATCTCGTTAAACAAGATCTTATATTGTGCGTCCTAATTCATGTATATCAAATGAAACTCTTGTAAACATGCCATATGGTATTATATTTTTAAATTTCATTTGTCCTTTACATTCAGTTTGAAGAAATAATTAAATAACAACTTATCCATACTGCGTCTTTATAGTTCTAAACACTCTTGGTTGAATCCGAACAAATATGACTTCTGCTTGGAAAACTTAAGTTTATCTAAATTATGCTTGAAAAATTAAAGAATGTCGGGATATGTTCGCTAAGAAAATTGAATATGTATGTGTTTTTATGTGACAATTTAAGTGATCGGCATGTGACCATTTATCAACAACGTGCATCGATACTGTATACAATAATCAGTGATAAAACTGAATTAGCCTTATTACTGTATTGTAGGATATTTACGGTCCAAGTCCTATGAAAATGAAATAGGTAATTGTATGTATAGTTCGTGTACTACCTCGCCAATGCAAATAGATGGTCCTTATGTCACAGAGTGTACGTCAAGTAGAGTACGTGGTGTCTGTGGTAAGCTTAATTATTACAAACAAAGTAGCAGAGACTCGTTTAATTCATGCAATTTCTTAACTTGATATTAAATGAATTGACCTATAGTGTTATCGTATAACTAAATTTTCTTCTCAGATAACATATTCGTATAAGTGTCTCCAATTTCAGTCTGAAATGACAACAACTTTCTTTTATCTCCATCTTGTATAGATTCTGTTTGATGAACAAATTAAACCTTGAAATATGTAAAAAGTATTTAAAAGTAAAAATATTAATAAAGGTAAATCTAAAAAGGGTGAAGTCCATAAAACATGACAAATCAAACGCTCGGCTACATCAACCAACGAATCGAATAAAAAACAACTGTCAAGTTGATAACAAGCTTAATCAGTTAATTGTGCAAAAAAGGGGAGAAGATACATTGAAGCGGGATTCCAAACACAATAAATCGGGGACAAAAACGAGCTATATTAGAAAAAAAACTGAATATGAACAGACAAGCAGCATGCATTCCAGAAAATTGAACATTAAATAACATAAATTCCATAAAAAAAAACCGGAGTGAACGCCGCTGCCGCGGAAGATTAAGCAGTTTCTGATAACCTAGTTGCACCTGGTGTGTTGCTTATGTATAGAAGATATAGCTACGGGACTCGCGTTAGAATTGCTTCGCTGATTAAGAAATTGGCATTTGCTACACATCATATTTGCATGAAATGCTTTCAACATTGAATTAACTGCGTAAATCATATGCTATGCCATACATTCAAAAGGCTATGTTAAAAAAAATACTTGCATGAATAAATGATTGATTGTTGGTTGTTGCTTAACATCAGGTGGAAGATATTGTACACAGAATATACACGAGAACAAATTAAACCATTGCAACGATCAAAGAGCACATTGAATATATGATTAGATATTATGACAAGAATTAATGTCTGCAAATGATACCTTTGTTATTTTTCCTTTCGACAATATACAAATAGGCCATCTTTTTCTTTTAAATTTCAACAGAACTTGGTGAAAGTGTAAATGTTAAAAACATAGGATGGAGTGAGAGTTTGAATGACTGTATTGAACATTACGGAACATACTTTGCAATTGATTTCCGACAAGTTTGTTCCTTTGTTGGATCCCCAAGTTGGACAAACATATTTAGACAGAATAATTCGTTTTACTACACTATACCTTCTAATAATGGTAAGTTTTCTTGTTGGTTTGTTCTTTAATATCTTGTCAAAATAGTGCGAATAGATTTTAATCTCGATCAGAAACGGGACTTAAAAGAACGAACCTACAATAAAAACCGGTACAAGAAAAGCAATACAGTCTTTATTAAATCATAATAGATTACAAAAGAAAAAAGCACGGACAAAAAATAAAAAACAATTGTATTAAACTATATCAAAAACTTCTCGCAGTTACCGAAAGCAAAGTTAAAGTATTCTGCTGAAATGAAATACATGCATGTCATCTTACCTTCAAATGTCGTTCCCTGTCCTTCGTATAAGATTAAAAGAAGTAACGGCATAAACAGTATAGGTAGAAATTATCTTGTCCAATGATTATGTAACCTTTTTGAATTTTATGGAAGAAAATACAAAAGGATTGTTTCAAACTATAAATTACCCAATTAATATGTATCCCCCCCCCCAAAAAAAAAAAAAAAACAACAGCCGCAGTTATTGATAAACAACGATATATTTTTTGTTCCCTTCTATACGTCTAAGTATATTACACCAATGAAAAATATTTTTAGGACAAATTCTAAACTTGAAAGCTTTATGAATTATATTAACGCATAAAATTTGATTCGAAAAGCCACTTTTCATTCAAATACTGGGTGTGCAATTATTGTTGAATAATACATCTTTATATTTTGGCTATAAGGAAAAACTCACAGTATAAATAAGAAGATTTGGTATGAGTGCCAATGAGACAAATATCCATCCAAGTCACAATGTATAAAAAGGAAACTATTATAGGCCAAAGTACGGCCTTCAACATGGAGCCTTGGCTCACACCGAACATCAAGCTATAAAGGCCCCCTTTCTTCGGAAAAAAAAGTGTTATAAAAGTACCGTTCTTAAGACATTATTTTGTCAGATATAAGTATTTGTACTTTTTTCTTTCATATTTTCGTTGGAGCTTCAAGAACATTTAAAAAGAAATATTAATCAGCATGACTATAGCTACAAACCAGTTAACCTCATCGAAATCTGCAGAATATTGTGAATTGAGTTTTTTAAGCATTTTGTGATTTTTTAAAATTATATAGAAACAATAGAAAGAGAAGCTGTAAAAGAGGGTCGAAAGATACCAGAGGGACAGTCTAACTCATAGATCGAAAACAAACTGACAACGCCATGACCAAAAAAAAAGACAAACAGACAAATAATAGTACAGATGACACAACATAGAAAACTAAAGACTAAGCAACACAAACCCCACCAAAAACTGGGGGTGATCTGAGGTGCTTCGGAAGGGTAAGCAGATCATGCTCCACATGTGGCACCCGTCGTGTTGCTTATGTTATTACAAATCCGGTAAATAGTCTAAATTCGGTAGGTCACATTCGTGAAAAGGGAAGGGTATTGTAGTTACGACATAAGGAACATATCCGATATCATCTGTGAAACGGTTATTCTAAACGGTCAACCAACTCGTGATGGCGTCCGTAAAATTTACGAAGGGATGATTTCAACTTCACCATTTGGAACTCTTGGTTTAATAGCTTCCTTGTGAGCAGCAATCCTCTATCAAGGAAATCATGATAGGAAATACAAGCCCGGGAATATCGTATCAATTGGGAGATATATACTCCGAATGCAGGCACTGCACGAATATTGCTACATAGAAATGGAAAGTTCACAATTGGGAAGCTGAAATCATCTCTTTTGTCGTAAAGTTTTTTTTTCAACTGACCCTCATTGTCAACTTCTAGATGTAAGTCAAGATATGAGGCAGACTCAACTGTATCTGTAGTATCCTTTATCTCTAGTTCGATGGGATAGATTCGTTCAACGTAGTCACCAAATTTTGTATTATTTAGTGAGAGAACACCATCTATATAGCGGAACGTAAAGTTAAAGGATATTGCTAACTTCTTATCTTTCTTCCTAAGAAGTAAACGGCAAATACAGATGTAAAAGAAATAAATTGATGGATACATTTAAATGACTTAATCATTTTCATTTGAAATATATTCTGGGTGCATGTGGATCAAATCTAATCACAATCTTATTTACGATGACCTGTTGTTGTTCTTATTTATGTCGTTTTGATCTGAGGTTGATAGTTGTCTCATAGTCAATCATACTACTTCTCCTTATTTTTAAATTTCTTGCATATACAGGAAAGCTGTCACTCTTGCTAATGATTTTAATGTTGCATATCTTTATAAGGTGACCGATTCAGGATCTATGGAGCCACTTATTACATTTTTTAAAGACGAGATAAAAAAAAAGAGAAGCTGTTCTATTCAACAAAGGACAAGTTATGTCTTCTTTCCTCTGTTTTTATATCGAAGATATATCGTGTCTAGATATCTTTCAGAAAACATTTGTCATTATAACATTATATCATTGTCATCTTTTTATCTATTTTTCTTTTGTTTCAGATGAACTCAGCCACAGAATTCCACTAAAATGCGCTTCAATTAAGCTAGATAATACATATGGAATGGTAAACGATAAAGTGTTACTAACAAATTATGTAGCCTGCAACACAAGATTACCATACTTCTTATGCGAAACAGGTAGACAATTTTGGTTTGATATTTGAATTCAAAATCGTTATTTTCCAGTGTTTAAGGGACGCGTGAATTGATTTTAAAGTATCATGTTTACACATGGGGACGTCAGAGGAGTGTTGATGTATCCCGTGGTACCGTACAATTGTTTTGGAAATATCTATTCTCCTTTTGATGTATCATCAAACGATAATTAAAAGATTACCTACAGCTATTTCAAAATGATAACTAAATATATTTGTTATCGAGGAGCAAAATGAATAAAACACAATACAAAAAGGGTTATGATTTGAAAGTTTTTTTGGGGTTAAACAACATTTATTTATCCGTTCTCAATTGCATTATGCCTTATTACCGGCTATGACTCAAACACGGATTTAACAAAAATAAAATTAAGGTTGCGTTAATGGAATAGAAACTACTGACCATTCTCGAGTACCAGACGTGACGTCGGTTTTCATACAGAGACTTGGGTACATGATTTGGATAAATTTGTGTTCATGGTTTGCACTGAATATTCAATTTTCTATGTTCATACAACATAATGACACTACTAAGCTTTCCTTACGTTTTTGATGAATTTATCCATTCTGAAATATCCTTTATTTTTCTACCCATACTCTTAAAACAACAAGGTAGATAACTCGATGCCATTGTGTTTTGAACTTGGATTTACGTGCTTGAAAGTTTTATTAAAAATTAATGCAGGGAAGGCTACTTTTTCCCGAACTTTTACATAAGTCAAATAATCTTTTCTCGGTCGTTTTCTGAAGTCATCCCTACTTTTAGTTTAGCTCAAACGAACTCGAATATTTGGTCCTAAAAGTCCGGGAAAAGTAAACTACCCTTGATAAAACTTATCTCTTTTTCACATGGCCACAATCGTTCATTCACACTCTCACTAACTCATTCCCTCATTAGTTCTCACGATAATTCTCTCTTCCATTGACACAGTTACTCTCGCAATGTCAAACCTTCACTTCGTCATTTACACTCATTCGTTTACTCACGCACTCTTGCTATTTCACTTTAATTCTCATTCACTTACTCTTGGGTTAGAGTACATTGTAATGTCATATAAACCCCTGACATTTTATCGCAATATAAATTACAAATTTTAATTTGTGGTCTTTCAACATTTTATATTTTGCAATTATAATTGTATAAATGAAGAACCAACTCTTTTTTTTCATTTGCATTTCGCTTATTTAATATACTATTACTTTTCTAGTTCAGTTAGCCATAACATTACTCATTCATGTATTGTGTATTCTTAAAGACCTTTTATATGGTGGGCCAAACGTTGCAATATCCACAAAAATAAAATATATGTTCATACAAATAAATATTTGTTCATAAAAACTAAATATATGTTCAGAAAAACAAAATCTATATTTGATTTGTTCATAAAAACATTAATATATCGTATTTTTAACAGTTTAAGGGTTTTTCCGGGATTTTCTTCTTTCTATTTTACATTATGTTTGTTGTTATACAGTCTTCAATTGTTGGTCTTGTTTGTCTCCATATGTTTAAATTTTACAGCAATAGACCTACGGCATCGCGGGTATCTGACTGAACTGAATTATTATGTCTATTTTTAAGTCGGGAGTTTTGATATTCGTATCGTCATCTTATGAATAATTAGTGTATAAGGTGGACAGTTTTCTCTGCTTGAAAAGTTTTCTGATAGAACCTTCCCTTGTTTCTTACTTGGTTTCTATGCATTTTCCAACTCATTCGGTATGCAAGAGCTTGCAGCTGCTTCTCAGACTTTATAAAATGTCACCAGTGTCTGAGCAGAAAGTAGATGAACCCGGGTTATATCAAAGAACGTCTTGTCCTTTTTCTAAAAAAGTTCATCGGAAGATACCAAGACCATGTTTATAATTATTCCGTATCAACTTCACATATAACACTATAGATTCCAGAAACCTTTTTGCTTATGTGATATGTCTATATGCAATTTTGTTTTTTCTTTGTTGACATATTTGTTTGTTTTTATAGTGATTAAGATTATAACACAATGGTGACTGCTGTACCCCTATTTTTGACATTTTTACCTATTATGTCTGTTTGTTTTGTACACACATTGTTTTCAATATAATGGAATTTTATGCGACTGTCATACAAGTGAGAGGTTTAGCTAGCTAGAAAACCAGGATTAATCCACCATTTTCTGCATAAGGAAATGCCCGTACCAAGTCAGGAATATGACAGTTGTTTTCCATTCGTTTGATGTGTTTGAGCTTTTGATTTTGCCTTTTTATAAGGGACTTTCCGATTTGAATTTTCCTTGGAGTTCGGTATTTTTGTTATTTTATCTTTTTGACTTCTATCCTGAGCAGTATAACGGGTGTCTGTGTAAGCAGAAATCGCTCTCCTTCTTAGGAACCTAATCATTTTGTCTGTAGTTTTGATAATTCCTTGTTTATTGTTATTGCAACAGCAGTAATAGCAGGGTTACATAGCAATCATTATGTCCGTCGGCCGTCATCTGATATCTGAAACTCCTCCAAAGCTTAAAAGAATTCTTCCCAATTTAAGAGTTCCCTACTTAATGACTTGACAACAGTATCGTAACTATATCCTTTCCGAATAAGTCTGTTTAAAGGTTTGGTTAGCTTTTGAGGTGAATGTCGACATTTTTGTGCTTTGTAAAGAATATTACCATAAAAGATTGGATGTGAAATACCTGAACGTATAAGATGTCTGCATGTTAATTTATATTTACGAATGATGTCCTTGTACCGATGATAAATTTAGTAAATGCATGTTTTGACTAGTTTGTGATATCGAAAACCCTGGTGTAATAATTTTTCGGTAATACAGAGATTTCTTTCGTTAGGAAATGACAAATCATCTCATACATTTTGGTATTAAGTATTAAGTATTAAGCTTCCCGTTAAAGATATAGATATCAAGATCCAGGAAAGGGCAGTGTTCATTGTTAGTATTAGCTTTATGTATATTTGTGTTATTATGTTAATGCAAGTGCAACTGTTTTCGTGGAGGCTCTGTATACCTCATTTTAATTTTGATTCGTTTATTTTGCATATAAGTTTTTGTTCAACTTTCTAATAAAGCATAATACGTTGTAGTCTCAAATTCAAATATACTTTTCTCTGATTGTTATAAAAATGTATTATTTTTTTACATGTTTAATCTAAATTGGTGTTGACATTGACAGATTCCCTACAACTGGTTGTTAGTTATTCACCGTCTATCATGTCTACAGTCGCAAACCAGAACTCTGATAGTAAGTATAATGATTTTACAAGTAGTTCCGGTCGACAGTAGTAAATTTTTTCCATGAAAACGTGTCATGGTAACTGTCGACGACTCATTCCTCTGCTGATACACTTTTATTCTTCCAGTCAAGGATACCATCCGCCAAGTACGCAATGCTTTGATAAATACATTTTTCAAATATCCATAATTATGTGTTAATATTCAGATCATTAACTTTACATTTATTATCTATGTATATCTCCAGTTATAAAATATGTACTAAATTAAGACTTAAGGATGTCAACTTCTTCGGATAACCTGATACGACTTCTGCAGTAAATTCCCTTTCAGAATCGATTCCAATACTTTGATCGCCAAAATATTTGATCCTGAGCGAACCTGATCTGATAGGGTGTATCACAGAAACAAGTGTTGAACATTTGCACTGAAATCGATATGATCTGTTTATTTTGAAGATGATTCAAAGCTGATAATGTTGATGAATCCGCTTTACTATGCTGATTGTAAGTTTCATTTTAACGTTGACGAGAAATCCCGAAGTTAATCAATGTGTGTACGAATTATTTACCTGCGACACAAGCTGAGGGTCTTATTTACGTTGAAGAAATATCGAGTTTTATTTAAATGCGTCATTCATTTTCCTTTTCTGGACTGTAGTACGATTTCGAGGAACATATTTCATCTGGTGATTTTGAGAAAAAAAAACATACGGGAATTCAGGTTCATTTTTTTGAAACGCAAGATATTCTGCGAAATACCAAAGGGAGTTATATAGATAAAAAAAATATTTTTATAAAATGTTGATATACATTTATTTCCTTTTAGGTGTGAATAAAAGTATACCTGCGACAAACGAAAAAGATGTGAAAAACAAAAGCAATACAGGTATTTCACCACAAAAGTGGTTCTCCATTGAAGATTTAATTTTCAAAAGCAAAAAACGCAAAAGACTACATTTAACAAATTAATTATTTCGTTATCCGTTGATGAGTAGAATATACATGGACAATTTAGTAACTACGCTCAAATTACAATTATACAAAAGGAAATGACAAGGCCACTTTTTGGCTCCTAGAATTCGAAATCAAAAAGTAAAATTATAAATCTATATAACAACATCCCTCAAATGTTCACAAGACTTAATCATGAAAGATATAACTGTTTATGTTTTCAAACTGTTTTTTTTTTACATGTTAACTATAGGCCTTCAACTTCTTGCATTTTATGTTTAACGGCAAAACTGCAAAAACGAAATGGATTTGATTGATTGATTGATTGATTGGTGTTTAACGCCACTTTCAACACTTTTATGCTATTTCGTGGCGGTCAGTTTTTATTGGTGGAGGAAGCCGCCGGAGTGCCCGGAGAGAACCACCGACCTTCGGTACGAAAACTGACAATCCTAGTAAATTTAAGATTGGAGTGCACCTGCTCCGTGCGGGATTCGAACTCACAACCTCAGTGTTGACTGGCTAGTGATACAGTAGTTCGACTACTTAGACCACTCGGCCACCGAGGCCTCTGAAATGGATATTTAGATCTCCATCAACAAAATCAAACAAATTTGAAAATCGCGAAATTAGATCACCGCGAAATGGGCTAGTTAGGGATAAACGCGAAAATAAAGTATCCGCTTAAATAAGTTGGTTTACAACAAAGAGGAGAATGATACCAAAAGGACAATCAAAATCCATTAGTCAAAAAAAATTAACAAAACCATGACAAACAACGAAAAAGGACGAAAAGACAAACATCAGTCTATAAAACACCACATAGAAAACTAGTGATTGAGCAACACAAATCTCTCAAAAAATCGTGGCTTATATCAAGCACCCCGAAAGGGTAAGCAGATCTTGCTCCACATGTGCCAACCGTTGTGTTGATCATAGTAAGTAAATTTTCGGTGATAAGTCGACTTCAGCGAAATCACAATCTAAAGGTATTTATAACTTTAGTAATTAAAATAAGGACTATTTACAGCTTCGCATATTATTAAGACACAATATTATTGTTGAAGACCGTGTGTTAATCTCCGATGGTTTTGTATCTAAAACATAAATTGAACGTATGAAATGAAAATAAAACTTTATAATATGTGTGCGTCCGAGGAGCTTTTCTGCATTAACTTTTATGAGCAATGCTCAAATCAAACAGTTGATTTGATTGATTGATTGATTGATTGATTGGTGTTTAACGCCACTTTCAACACTATTGTACTATTTTGTGGCGGTCAGTTTTTATCGTTGGAGGAAGCCGGAGTGGCCGGAGAGAACCACCGACCTTCGGCAGGAAAACTTAAAATCCCAGTCAATTACGACTGAGCCGATTGCACCTGCCATGTGCAGAACTCGAACTAATGCACAACCTCAGTGTTGACAGGCTAATGATACAATAGTTAAACTCTTAAGACCACACGGCCACCGAGGCCCAAAAGCATTTGAAAGCAAAAGGTATTAATACGTTGACATGCTGGGAGCTATATGATCAAAAGGAAAGTTTAGCTTATGGGTAAAGATAAGAATACATTTAAATGGAGATGAATAAGTGTAAAGGCATCAGATACCCGTCCACTAGCTATAGTATACCGGAAAGACAATACTGTACCGGAAATCATTCAATGGTTGTTTGCTGTTTATCTTTTCATTGCCCATAGTGAAGACATCGTGTGATTGACCTCACCAAAAATGAAATTCCAGAAGGGACAAAAGTACCGAACGGCGACCAATTAAGTTGTGTCTGTATTGTGACACTACTCATCGCGAGTACTCAACCAACCAAACTTTTTCCACAATCAGATGAGTAAAGAAGATGAAGAGAAAAATGCTGTGCTCCATACCATTTTGTTCAACAGTGTTTTATGGGAAACGTATGCATTTGGATAGCTTTAAGGTTTTTGTCTGCTGTCTCGTTGACGTATACTGCATATTTTCTTTTGGTAATGTTTATGTGGTCCCAAATGAAGCTTTAATGGTAGTGGGGTCGATCTTGGTCTAAAATGGGTAGAACCATCATGTTAAAAAAAGTCTTTCAACAGCATGGCGGAAATCTTCTCTCCTGTTTTAAGGAAGCATATGATTTTCCACAAATGGTTGTGTCTGATTATACCAAATAGGAACATACGATTTCCTGCAAGTAAGTATATCTGATTGGCTAATGATGTATTTATTAGTTTTAATTGGCTTTGAACTAGCTTTCAGTAACTGTGAGTACTGTTATATCGGTACTTTGTTTCTATTGTTTTTATGTTAGTTCTTTTGTGCTTCGTGCCGATCATTTGAGTTAGGCTAATTGCAACGGATTTTTAGTCTGTTCTAGATCTTCTGATGTGCTATAACACCACTGTCCCAGTTAAGGGAGAAGGACAACGCTCACAAACATGTTGAACGTACCACATTCTGTATGTGCCTGTCCGAAGTCAGGAGCCTGTAGTTCAGTGGTTGTCGTTGGCTCATGTCTGTCATATTTGTTTTTCGTAAATTGTTTTGTTATAAATTATGCTGTTAGTTTTCCTGTTTGAGTTGTTTCATATTTTGCTTGTCAGGGCCTTTTATAGCCGACTATACGGTATTGGTTTTTCTTTTGGATGAAGGCCGTACGGTGACCTATCGTGGCTTTTATCCACCTGATTGAACTCTGGTGGGTTGTTGTCTCATACCACATACCTTTATGTTTATATTAGTTGTAAGGTATTTAATAAAGGAATTTAAGATCGTAAATATAACTTTTTTTGTTTATATATAGAACTCAAAATATTATAATTTAGCAGCACTAAACTAATGAGTATAAATCTAACTTCTTTTAGGTATTATTATTGGAGGAGTTGTATGTGGATTAATAGTCCTCGTTGTTATTTCTATTGGGCTGGTAATTGTTAAGAAAAGGTATTATTTTGACAGCAACATCTAGCTCTTCAAATAAGATACGCTGAAGTGTTAGGAAACCTTCAATTGATAATTTTTAATTACTCATAAACAAAAACATCAAGAAAAAAACCCACAAAAAACAATTAAATTTAAGTAAAACCGTAAAATTATGGTTATTTTAACCTTTAAACAGTATCATACAACCAACACCATCCCATAAGATACGGATAATGATAACAATGGCAAGAACAAAAAACAAAAACAAAACTTTTCGATCATCCGATTGACTACAGTTGTGTATATGTTATTTTTGGTTAACATTGATACTCTGTTAGTTAAAACAGTTTGCATTAGAAATATAACAATTATTTATCACTAGGTAAAAAAGTATAATAAAAATACCGAACTCCAAGGCAAATTCAAAAAGGGGATGTCCATAAAAACTGACATAATCAAACGTTATCAATCAACGAAACAAGTAAAAAAACAACTGCCATATTTCTGACTTGGTACAGGCATTTTCCGAAGAAAATGATGCGTTAAACCTGGTTTTATAACAAGCTAAACCTCCTTAAGTAAACAACTGTTTAGTGTGACGTCCATTTCTTACTGAACTAATAGATATGTTTGTTTAGGGGCCAGCTGAAGCCCGCCTACGGGTGCGGGATTTTCTCGCTGTGTTGAAGACCCATTGGTGGCCTTGGGCTGTTTTATGCTCTTTGGTCGGGTTGTTGTCTCTTTGACACATTCCCCATTTCCATTCTCAATTTTACTGCGTGTTTGCAAGTTTCTTTATCGATCTTATTGAAAAATAGATTATGATTTGCAATGAATTGCATACTTGTATAATAAAAATATAATACTTGTTTAATTGCATTTCTATTTAAAAAAAATACATTTTAGGTATGTTTTTATATGGAAAGATGAAAATGACACAGGTGAAAAAGGTTCTGATCATATACCTGTTGACAAAGCTGGCAAACTATCTGGTGAACAAGATCATTATCAAACTAGTTCTTATGTCGACACGGATTTATCGAGGACACTAGAGGGACGTTCCGATTATTTTGGCATCTTACACAATGCACAGGATAGAAAAGAGAGTACTGCAAGCATTGATGGTTCGGATTTTCTTGGTTTTTCGAATTCATAAAAAAAGAAATATTTACTGAGTGGATTGGATTTTTTTCATATTAACTTTGTTGTGATTATAAATTCTTCTTTTTTTGGAGGAAAAATAAATAAAAGATGAACATGATGAATGTTAATGGACTGTATCCTAATAAAGTTCGCCTTAATAAAAATCAGGTGCTCCGGAATGGTTAGAAGATCATGCTCCACTAGTGATATCCGTCTTGTTCATTATTGCAAGTTCAAACGAACTTATCGCCATTTACTCATACAATTTAAAAAGGCAGGTGTCTTTATCAAAACAAAACGCATCTTTGGTTAGATTGAATGACAACATTTAACTGAAATGCATAACGGAAATTAGTTACAAAACAAAAGTGTTATTGAAAAACTACAAAATTTTGTTCTTTTAACATCGATTTCTTTACAGTTTGAAATACTAACTAAACATTCTAAATAGTGTATTTGCTATTTCTTTCAAGCTATGATGAAAACATTTTCAGATAGCAAATCTTCGATACCACCTACGATACATAATCTAAAAGAGAAATGAAACTTGGACGATTCAGGCTCATCTCCGTCGGAAAGTGGCATTGTCCAAAAACGCAGACTCCAATCAATGTTAGTCCTCCTGAAAGACACTAGTATTTTTGTTTTAACTACAATCTTCATCCTTTAACCAGTATATATGGTATGCCGAGAGACAAAATCCATAATTGTGAAAAATGCATTATGTTCTTGTGTGTTTTATTGTATTATTATATGACTATAAATTATCTGTTTTCTCATTGGCTAAAAGCATAGGAAATCCTCTTTTGCCTCGGTGAATATCATATCTCTGGGGTTGATAAATCATTTTATCGGTAACTTGTACTTTTTTCCTTTAATGTGTACCGGCTAATAATGTCAATATCAGTGGACTGCCCTTGATATGAAAATAATTTGGTCAATTCATAATTGACATGCGCTAAAGTACTGCGGAAGGATATAATTTGTTTGTTAACCAATGAAAACGCGTTACGTCATGCATATCATTAACCGCTGTGACGTATAATCTTGGGTTCTATAGTATTCGTAGCTAATGTAAACAAATCGTAACAACGTGTTAATTCAAATTAAAATACTCAAATTATTTACTAAATAAAATGGTTCATACTTCACAAAAACCCGGATAATTAACAAAAAATCTGAATAGTTTCTCTTTGTCACGCCCAAAAAACAAATTGTCTGCTTGTATAAACATGGATCTCTACTCTGCCGTTTTTAATGAGTATTTAGACCCATTAAACTTAGAAGATGACTATGAAATCCCACAATTGGATGTCCAATATGCACTACCATCGATTAATTACTACACCTTTAAACCAGTAAAACCCCCCTCACCAGATAAAACAAATAAAAATACAGAAAATGTGGTCGATAGGGCTGAAACTGAAACCCAGCCACAAACATTAGAAAAGCAACAAATACCACGAATACCAGATATTGATTTCCTTGATGATAGCTTTGACACCCAAATTTTAACCATACCAAATTGTGATTTTTAAATTGTTTGAGCACTATATCAGAAGAAAATCTAAACCAACTAGCTGAACAAAATGAAAAAAATAAATACTGTAAGGAAAATGAACTCTACCATAAAAACGTTTCAACAATATTTACTTAATGTTAAAACAGAGTTCAGGCAAATCCACACAATCCAACCACACCAGTAAGATCAGTATCTTCATGAATTTTTTGTTGGGATACGGAAAGAAATGAAATCTAAAATAAAAAATGACATTCCCGATAAAGACCGTGAATATCAATTTTGAACTCTTGGTGGATTTCAGTCTATCATAAACAGACATTTAAGGCTGAAGTAATATCCATTTAACATCACGAAAGATGATCAATTAAAAAAAATTCGAGATTGCTTAACAGCAAAAAAAAAAGCATTTAAAACAACTCGGCCTCGGCAACCATCCAAGTGCTGCAGAAGCATTAGAGTCAGATGATGAGGAAGAATTATACAATTCCGGTTGTTATGGTACAGATGATCCCAATAGCTTGTTAAGTACTATTTGGTACATGAACACCATTCATTTTGGACTCCGTGGGTCGCATGAGAATAGACAACTAAAGTAGGGGAACATCAAACTTGAAAGTGACAGAAACGAAATTCAGTGTTTATCATATAATGAGAGACTAACTAAAACCAGAGACGGTTCTAACACGAAAAATACTAGAGCATATGCTCTTAAATCATGGAGCAATCATTCAGATGAGAGGAAATGTCATATAACAACAACATCAAGGTCATTATCATTATCTTTCAGTATTAATTTTATTTGCCAAGGTATTTGAACAAAAAACAAAGGCATATGTTATCAGTTTAAATATCAAGATGAAAAAAGGATATGTTATATGATTGCAAATGAGACAACTACCCACCAAAGTATAAATATTGTAAACTAAAACAAAATCATATGAATATCCATTAGACAGCAATCTATCAAATACAAATCACATGAA
The DNA here is from genome assembly GCF_021869535.1 of Mytilus californianus. NCBI lineage: Eukaryota > Metazoa > Mollusca > Bivalvia > Mytilida > Mytilidae > Mytilus > Mytilus californianus. Next base: position 30,740,019 of record NW_026262615.1, read on the forward strand.
AAAAGACTAGTCGCCTCACGCTATTATTTGAAACAAAACAATAGAAATGAGGCATTAATTATCAACGTAAACTCTTCTGGTGAAAAACTGCAATCTATCCAGTAACTGAGAAGTACCACAATCAAATATAATGCAGCACGTAAACAGTAACCGAGAGGAATTGACAATTGTACAAATTCACCACAAACTTGTGAAAACTAATATTACATGTATAATAATTTATGCACCTGCAAGATATTTAGAAAAGAAACCATATGATTGAATTTGACATTGTTATTCATTGTTGTATTTCCATTATTGGCTAATCTGTGATATTCAATATGGTTAATCTAAATTTATTTATTATAAAAATTATGATATGTACCAAAAATCTGAAATATGCCAGTAACTTTATTTATTATATTAATTTTGTACCAAATATACATGTAATATATCTGAAATCTGCAAGTAATGAAGATAGGGTACAACTATGCTCATGCATTTATGAATATAATTAAGTCCACTTATAAATATTCGTCCTTTTTCAGTATCGTAGTAATAGACCAGCAGAAACCTTCAAACCTGATTTGCCCTTTTATTTAGGTGTCCACAGATTCGAAAATGCAAAACATTGGTATAAGAATCAACCCTTGGGAGAAAAATCCCTAAATAGTCTTATGAAGCAAGCTGTTGCAAAATCAAATGTGGAAAAAAATAAGAAACTAAGAAATCACTCTGGCAGAAAAACTGCAATTACAAGACTTTTGGATGAAGGTGTACCGATAACTTCTGTAAAACAACATACTGGTCATAAGTCTGTGCAAAGTTTAAATAATTATGCAAAGAACACAAAGGAAAATGTCATCTATTTTGAGTCGTAATAAACCATGTACTGCAAATAAGGAAAATGAAACTGCTGTGTCAATTCCAATTGAAAATCAAACTTCTCCAAATGTACAACAAACTGGACAAAATTTATTGATACTTTGGACAGCTCAAATAACAATAATTTTCAACATGCTACCTCAACTATGAAAAATACTAGCCAAATGAACTATACCTTACTTTTTCCTGCTGGTAATGTTATTCAAGGTGAAACTTTTAACATGTATGTTGGAGATAACCCGCAAGCTGACAAAGAAAATGACTCTTCCTATTCAAAACAAATTAAACGCAATAGAAAATTTGTTATTGAATCTGACAGTGATGATGATTAAAAATTGTATTATGATTATTAGAGACCCATATATCTGTTACGAATATGATTGCTTAAAATAAAAACACTGATTTCAAAAATCAAAGTAAAATAAGTGGTTTTGTTGTTTTTTATAAATAATATGTACACTGATATAAACTTGTAGTACAGGGGGCTACTATCTTTTAAATAATGTTTTCCTGGGGTTTTAATATAATAGTTCATTTTTAATAAAAAAAAACACAAAAAAAAACAAAAAAAAACATGTCCCTATTGGATTTATAATGAAATCTATAGTAGCACAGTAATGATTAAATATGCTAATTTTAAATATACAAACAAACAATAGGAAGGGAAGGGAATAATTAACAGTATTAAATCAAAGGGCAAGGGGCTGTCTGTCTCTCGTTGGATTTTTAATCCGATTTTTTAAATTCTTCAAAAAATAATCTTTATCTACATGTCAAATGTGTACATTTCGGTGGCAAAAAATAAACCGGTGGGAAAGTAGGTCAGCTCAGTGTGGATATTTGACATGTGTGTGCTTTAAATGTGATATTTACTGAATAAACGATGTTATGTTAACTTGCATTGCTGCTCCTCTTCCTTTTTAATTCATCTTGCGTTGCGTGACATTTCCATTTAATGGATAACATCTTGGTAAAGTGCGCGATTGAATGGAATATGTAATATCATTATTGGGGGCTGCTTACCCAGGTTAAAATCAAAGTTAAACCATATAAATAAAGCATTAATTGAAATTAATAAAGTAGAACACCTGAATGTATTAGCCATATGGAGGCTGCTTACCTAGGTTAAAATCAAAGTTAAACCATATAAATTAAGCATTAATTGAAATTAATAAAGAAGAACACATAAAATCTATTAGCCATATGGATAATTTTGTTTTTAGAAATGGAGAAATTGTACCACGGTTGATAAGTACAGATGGTGTTCATCTCACACATGCTGGGACGGAGAAACTAATTGATAACATCAATAGAGTGATACAAATTACGAGCTCTAGTGTCAATCTTTCAAGTAGGTCTTATCAAACAAATGATGTAGATTCGTGGGAAGCTTACTGCTATAAAAACCACACATTATCAAACTGCAAATTTGATAAAAGGATCAAATGTTTCTGGTGTAATGGTCTAGGCATAAAGAACGTAACTGCTGGAATAAAACTTTTATGTGAAATGGTGGCAAAGAAGATCAAGCCAATGATATAAATGTACAAAATATTTTCGATATACTTTATTCTATTTATGTGATTTTTGTCAAAATGATTATTTAGATTGTATTTGTAATCTGAGGCCTTCTACATATGATAGTAAATCTACTTCAAATGGTAATAAAAATCGAAGTAAAGTACCCATTATCAAGAATGATCAAAATGCTTCAGATCAAGAGAACATAAATACATGTTATGTGTATGGTCATTTAGAAAAGGGGATACAATTAACATGTCATAATATACAACATATTTTACCTAAGATTGATGAAATAAGTGCTAATTTTGAAAGTCTAGGCTAAACTCAAAGACCAGATATCATTGGCATGGTTGAAACATTTTTAAATACCAAAAAATGTAAGCGGGATTCTAATGAGATTAATATCCCAGGGTATAGCAATGAAAGGAAAGTTAGGGAAAATAAACAAGGTAGGGGTGGATAATTTACTTTGATAATGATATTAAATATGAAATGATGGCATTATTAGAGAGTGAAAACATCGAAACTGTCTGGTTTAAGATTTTTCCAAAACACAAAGATTCATTTTTATTATGTTTTGTATACAGACCACCTAATAGCAAAACCTCCTGGTATACTAATTTGGAAAATGAGATTGTAAATGGCCTATCTATAAATGATAATATTTTGTTGATGGGCGACTTTAATATTGATTTTTTGAAACCTCTTCCTTCTAAATGGTCAACTTGTATTACATCATATGGTCTTAATCAAATGGGTGTTGACCCTACTAGAGTTACTTCTACTAGTGTAACTTTAATTGATCATATTTACAGTACTAATCCAACAAGTCTTATCAATGTTACAGTACCATCATACTCCCCATGTGATCATTATCCTGTTAACTGTACCGTAACTAAATTTGCAAAGCTTATTAAAGACAAATCAGATTCACATTTTGAGATCAAATACAGAAACTTCAAAACATTTAATGATGAAATTTTTTTTACAAGATTTGTCCAATCAACCATTCAATATAATACATGAAATCAATGATCCAAACGAAGCAATGGACATGTGGTATTACATACTTGTCAATGTTTTAGATAAACATGATAAACATGCACCTGTTGTTAATAAACGTGTAAAAAATAAATATCAACCAGAATGGTATACTAATGAAATTGGTAAATCAAAATTCCAAAGAGATTATTTTCACAAAAAGAAAGACAATAAGAATTATAAAAAAAATAGAAATAAAACTAGTCAAGAAATTCGTTCAGCAAAATCAAAATATTTTATGGATGCCATAGATAATGATAAAAACTGTAAAATTCTATGGATGCATTAGAAGGATATGAATTCCATAACAGGAAATTGACATTTTAACACACGTAGGAAAAGTAATTAATAAACAAAAATGATATTGCTAACTGCTTAAATGATCATTTTAGCACAGTAGGTGAGAAATTTATACCAAATCCTCAAGAAAGTTTGAAATCTGAGAAAATTAATAACTATGTCAAATCAAAAATAATTGATGATGCTAAATTTTCATTATATACTGTCACAAATGATGAAGTTTTTCAAGGTCTAAAAAATCTAGACATAACTAAAATAACCGGAACTGATGGAGTTAGACCAAGAATATTAAAACTATCAAGATCGATTGTAGCAGGCTCCCTTAATCACATAATTAACCTTAGTTTGTGTACAGGAATGTTTCTTAATATATCAAAATTTGCTTAAGTTGCTCCCATATTTAAAGGAGGGGATAACACAGATCTAAACAATTTTCGACCCATTTCAATTTTACCCAATGTGTCCAAGTTATTTGATAACAAAACTGTCTTTAAACAACTATATTTATTTTTAACCACACACAAATTATTAATACAACAGTAGTCTTGATTTAGAGAAAAACATTCTTGTCATACAGCACTCATTAAAATAATTGATAAATGGTTAGAAGAATTGGACAATGGAAATTTTACCGCTATTCGTTTTTTAGATTTTAAGAAGGCATTTGATACAGTAAATCACAATATCCATTTATCAAAACTAAAATTATACAAAAGTGATGACCACTCTGTAATATGGTTTTCATCATACCTCTCTCAGAGAATGCAAAAAGTTAAGTTAGGAATCACTGAATCGGAATATAAAATTGAAACTTTTGGAGTTCCTCAAGGTTCTATACTTGGACCTTTATTGTTCCTTGTTTATATCAATGACTTACCATTAACTTTAGAATATTCAGAATCTGATCTATATGCTGATGATACAACTTTGCATTTGTCATCTAAATCTATTGTAAATTTAAATAAATGTTTGAATAAAGACTTAGAAAATGTTATTAAATGGTGTAAAGAAAATGATATGATGATAAATAGCAAGAACTCAACATGTATGCTTGTTGGATCAGACACAAAACTGGAAAGCTGCAATGCATGTGTAACATTTAAATATTCTGGTCTTATTACCTGGAATATTTTGCCAAATAGTATTAGAGAAATAAATAATTTAGATATATTTCAGATCAAATGTTCAAACTATTTTTTAACTGTACAGAATGAAGATACCTGAATCTAATGTATTTTTTCTTCTTCTATTGAATGCATATGTACTTATTCAATATGTATGCTGCTTTATATAACTGTTTATGTATTTTATTTTGTATTCTGTATTTGTATTAGAAGTTTTTGAAGGCCCCAGGGAAGATTAACATGTCAATGTTAAATGAGTTACCTTCGTTTAAATAAAGAATTGTATTTATTTATTATTTATTAAGGGGATGTGGTCACGACTATTTCGAGAACATATGTTGTCATCTGTGACATAGATATCCATAACAATGAACCAACTTGTGATGGCGTCCATAATATTTTCGATGGGATGATTTCAACTTTACAACTTGGAACTCTTCGTACAATATCTTCATGGTAAATATGAACCCTCTGTCAGGGAAATCCTGATAGGAAATGAAATCTCTTGAATATCGCATTAACTGGTACATATAAAGGCGCTGCTAGAATGTTGCTAAATAAAAATTGAACGTTAACAATTGAGAAGCTGCAATCATCTGTTTTGTAGTCAAGTTATGTTGTCAACCGACCCTCATTGTCAATTTCTAGATGTAAGTCAAGATAGGAAGCAGAATTAACTATATTTGCTGTATCCTTATTTCAAGTTCAATGGAAACAATTGTACATTTTACCTCCTTAAAGGAGGCTTCGTCAATGACATTTAACACCATCTACCGCAACACAAATTAAAGTCAGGAATCCAAGCAAATATAATATCATCCATTCATTTATCATAATTGTGTTTGATGACTTCTTTTTACATATACCTACATGTGCAGTTAGAAGTTGCCGTAGAAGAATTCATAAATTGTAGTGTTTTTTATGTTTAAATATTTAATTTCATATTTCTAAAATATTGTTTGCATGAAGACTTGATTAGATTATATATGTCATTATTGTATTACAATTAAGTTATGATGAAATATAAATATTCAAGGAAATTATTGAAAGACGGTAGTAGAGATATTATTTTCTTGCATTCCAATTTTTTTTTCATAAGTGGATATATTTTTGATGTTTATATATTCTATTTAAAAAAGTTCTCTCATGTATTGTTTGCATGAAGACTTAATTGAATGAAATATTTCAGTGGTGTATTACAATTATCTCATGACGAATAAGGTTATCTTTAAACGGTTGTTACGGTATTATTTCGCTGCTATTCAAATTGAAAGGAATTGACAGGCAACACTGATTTGTTAACAACAAAGAAGGGTTCTCAATTTCCAACAAATGTACAATATTATTGTACTGTTTGTATTGCCTGATGATGATATTTATTTCAGTACAAGCAAATAAACGATCTATTGCAATCATCAATTATTCAATTTTGAATGTAACACGTCTTCTGATTGGCTGAAATTTTGTTGTCTATCAGCTCATAGACATAATTGTGTCATGTGACCGTGACGTCGTAAACGTATTTTTTTTTTAATGATTTACTCCTTGAAAATGGAATTTAGAATTAAATTATAAGGAATGAGTGTAATATTTTTTCTGTCCATTCGAAATAACCTGAAAATGTGGTACACCCGTTTGAAATACACGCTACGCGGGTAATTCAGTGTGCACCACATTTTTGATATTATTTTTTTCATAAACAGAACAAATATTTCAATCATTCCTTAAATAATTGTCAATGACAAGCGTGTATTTACAGCGGTTTTTTTCTCACTTTTAACAGTTCTTTTCTACTAAAACGGAAAACGTAGATTTATATTTCTTCTTGTGGGGCATGTTAAATCTTACCTTGTGAAGAATTACACTATTCATTCCCACAATAAATTCACCGAAGATAACATTATTATTTTTTAACATATTTGATAAGTTTGGTGGATTGATATTTAAACATACAGTCGATATTGCAATGGGTTCGAATTGTTTTAATTAAACAAAAATTAATACAAAACTTTTCTAAGACAAAAAAAAGCATTTTGTATTTTTTTTTTAATTTCACTTTCATATATATTGATTATGTCTTAATACAAAATAACCCACATTGCAATACATCTTGAATATCCAACGGAACCTGATACAAATGAATCTATAGAAAGTAGAAGGTCTGCTTCATACATTGCTCTATTACTCGATATTGACACTCGCCAATAATAGAAAATAAAAATCGGGTACAAAACAAGATATAAATCTTCTACTTTTTCATTGTCATGCAATGTCTTATTTCTCAGCGGCAGCATACCTTTGCTCCATCGTATGGCGTTTACATATTTCATATTATACATGCATTTACATTATGCAGAATTCGTTAACAGGAGTACATTTCTTAAACAAAAATAGCTCTAACAGAGTGATCAGGAGGAACGACTAAAATCGATATTACATAACTTTTACGGCCACCATTACGAATTGAATGATTGATACGCTGTGTCCGTGTCTCAACTCAATAGCGACATATTTTCACGGCTTTAGATATTTAGCTAACAGTATAGTCATAAGATCTGTAATTGTACAAACTGTACTATTCCGGATTGTGAAAGTTTGACTGAGTTTAGATTCACTAGTCAATTGTGCATGCGTAGCAAGATACGCCTTCCCTATCTGGTCTCGCTTAGTTTTTAGTTCATGCGACTCACTAAGGGTTTGCTAACTATCCTGATTTGTCCCTTTCCAATCATTTTACCATATTTGAATATTGGTAATCTACTGACGCCTTACGGAATAGAAAATAATAAGCCAAGCTTTTTGACAAGAAGTTCTGAATAGATACTTATCATTCAACACATTTATTTTGTAAGTGTGTTATGGTAACATCATACAAGTTATTGTGTTTTTGTAGATCAATTGGCATTTCCAAAGGACAAAAGAAGACTAAAGAAAACAAAGAAGAATTTTCACTAACACCGAATTATGATTTACAATGCGAAAGTGCATCCCATGTTGAGCCAATATCCAACCAGATTTATGAAATCGCGACTAATCAATCATCCACGTATGCAGCAGTTGAAGAAATAAGAAAAAAAGTTTGAAAACAATGACGAGATTTATACTGTTTCACCAGATGGGCAATATGATCAGCTAAATAATGTACAAAAAGAAAAATCATATTGGGAAGAAACTTGTACGACATTCATGAAGGAATGCGAGATAAGAATTACGCTAAATATGATATTTCAGACTTTAGTAGAAGTCACGAAGTAACCGATGTATATGACCATTCGTTTTTGGGTACACAGAATGACGGAGAGTATGATTATTCTTCAACCTACAGAAGTGATTTAACGAACGAAACCGAAATGTATGACAAAACAGTGTGATCATACAAATTCAATGAAAAAGACTTAAGCCTAGACAAATCGAAAAATTGAAAAGCATTATTTATTAAAAACATTATTTATTAAAAAATTACTATTTGAGTACATACTTTATTCATTTTTCTAAACTGTATGAATGTGGTATTTTTAAATAGTTATTTCATATAATCTTGTCAAATATTACGTGACCTCTGCTGATTAAACACTGCAGTGTTAATAGAACACATAACATTTAAACTAGAAAAATAATATAACAAAGGGGAGCTTATAAGTATAATAAAAGCATACAAAATGTACAATACAATAGCCAAAGAAGAAGAAAGACTAACATAGTTACAAAAAACAATCTACAAATCACTTCACGGAAAACCAAAGATCGGGCAATACGAATCCCACAAAAATCTAGTGGTACACCCAGGTGCTCTGGAAGACTAATCAGTTCCCGCCTAACCAGCGACACTCGTCCTTTTATTCATTTCAAGTAAAAATTGGATGAAAGTTGCATTCTCGAAATGAGGACAAATATACCACAACGGCTAGCAAACTCATGATGTTGTCCGAAAAACATTCAAAGAAATAACTAGGCAGCAAATCCTCTATCAAGGAAATTATGATCTGATACACAAGCCTTGAAATATCGTTTCACCTAGAGGATAATAACAAATCATTAATAAAAATATCGGACAGAAAAATAAAAAATAATGCACATGTTTAAGATAGAAAACAATAATCACTGTAGAAAGAATAGGACGATGAGATAACAAAATTTTAATAGATAAAAGCCAATACTGTCTACGTCTCCTCCTACATTTCAGTTATTTGTACTCATCGGAAGTATATTGAAACTTCATATACCTACAGTTTTATAAAATATCTAAGTATCATATTGTTGCTAAGTTAAATGATGGTTATCTGAAAACAAACTTCCCTATTTGACTTAAAAGTTTAACATTACTAACTGTTATGTGCAACCAAATGTTTACTAACTTTACTTGCTAGTGTTATTATGCAGATTAGTGAATGTTTTAACTTGCAATGCTACCAAGATATACAATTATTTGGAATTTCCTTATTCTAATTTTGCGAGGTTATATATAACAAAAATAAGTAACATGAGATATCAATTCATGTGAAACTATAACCAACGAAATTTAAAGACAAAAACATTATTCAAGAAAATGTCAATGCCTTCCCGAAATACATACATTTATATTAATAACAGTTAATGTATGGTAAACGTCAATAAGTCAGCAACTCAACTATAAAACAAAGTAAATATTAAAGGGTTAAAGTATAGATTTTCAACGATAAACTGTGGTCTTAACAAAATGTCAAGCTCCTTATTCCGCTAGTTATTTTAACTTTTGAATATCTCAGATAGAATAATCACACTTAGCTTTTGCTCGTTATGCAATTTTACTAAAATTATCAAACAATTATAAAAGAAAACTGTGGAAAGCGCTGTAGTTATAAATACATGATCAGAAAATAGGCTTAAACTGTAAGCTTTTCTATTAAGTCATTGGTAAATAGTACGACATAATATAAGCCCACATCTGACGAGCAACATGACTTGGAACAGTCACATAAATAGCGCCAAGGTAAATCTAGATGTTTACTAAAGATAAACGATAATTCAATTCGTGATGTTCCTGCTACCATGCACATATCACATGAAATATGAATCCCTATTTCTTGAATCAGAATAATCTTATGAATTTGTGAATATCAATGATTCTTCAAAACCTGTATAATGAAATACTTAGATAGTGAATGAAGGTAATACAATACATTGGTAATGTTACAGATAAACTATTATCACTCAATAAATTGAGATACTACAATATATCAAAACCTCAATTAATCATGATTTTATTATTATTAACTGAGGTTCTGGTGTATTTATTAGGCCGAACATATCATATTGCAAAATATCTTGAAAAATGAAAGGAGGTCTTGTTCTAAAATTTCCACAATACATGCATAAGAATATTACTTTAATATGTTTAAACAATTATTGCACAAATTCAGTATATCAGAGTATAAAAAACTGTGCATTCTCAACAAACTGTTTAACAAACCAAAATGTTCAGTAATAAATTGACAAAATGTTGTAAAGAGTATAACATATATCTGCTAAAACTAAACTCCATGCAGTGGATGTGTGCATGATTCCTGAGCACATATTAAATGTACAAATACTCAAGCGCATACAATGTGTTGTCGCAAAATGTGAAAAATGCAGGTAAAACAAATCTTTAATACTAAATTAACTAAGAGACATTGTTGTTTTAATGATGATATAACTTTTCGCTTAAAAAAAACAATTAAAAATAAGAATGTGTATAGGGATTTTAGGTGAAGCGCTGCAGAGAACTATAATAATAGACACAACCTAATAGTTTACTTTCATTGAAAAAGTATGAAAATCGAAATGTCATTTTATCATCATGCTTATAAATCAAGGCAAGACAAAATAATGTTCGAATATACTTGCTTTTAAGTTGACATTTGAAAATTTGACTACTTGGTAGAAAACACTGCTCACGGATTTATTTCAAATTCTAAGGAAGATATAAAAATTTGACTGTATACAACATATAATAAATCAGAAATTCAGAAAAATGTTACTAGAAATGTATATGAGTTGAAAAACGATTTGAAATATTGGAAAAAAAAGAAGACATTCGGAAAACACCAAGGGAAAAAACTGTACTCATAAGTCGAAGTAAGGTTGACACGCCATGGCAAAATAACGTAAGACGGTGTTATTGGAAACAAGTCAACAAAACACTACATCATGTACAAAGAAACGTTAAGACAGAGCGACATGAACCCATCCATAGTGATTCCTATTCAACATGCCTAAACAAAGTCCTAACAAACTTATATATCATGCGTCCGATCATTATATGTGGGTTTTTGTTTAAAGAAAATCAATGACAACAAAGAAAATAAAATAGTCGATCTTCGACAATATATGTTTACCAGTTCATTTGAGAATAAATGAAATTTGGTACGAAATACATAAATTCTTTTTACAAAAAAGACGCATTTTATGACAGTTGTGCTTTTATCAATCTAGATTTGCGTTAAACTCAATTTGTTTGTTAACTGACTAAATTTTAACAACATTTTATTGTCGAGTTTGATTATATCGGATATATTAACGGGTGTAAAAATGAACAAAAAAAATTCATGAATATTTAAGTTGACAAGGTACATTGATAAATTTGTCGATACCTTACAAAAGCTTAACATTTATTATCAGTTAAGTGTGATTTTTGTCTTTACAAATTGAAGATTTATACAACTTTTGAATTATTTTGTTTGTTTTCATATAAGGATTAGAACTATGTTACATGTATTTATTGTACCATATCTTATAATACGTGGTAAGTTTGATCATTTGTTTGTATTAATCTAAACTAGACGTTTACAGATTCTGTTTGTATAACTCATTTCAAAGTGTATAAATAAAACGCTTGTAAAACTATGACCTACAAAGATAGACAAATTTTTGTTATGCATATATGTATATCCATGGTTGTTCGGATGTAATTTGCATTATATTGATCATTTAATGCAAACTTTTATTCATATTCGATTGACGTCATATCTTTATGCATTTAACTTAAAACGGAGGCTCAATAATGGCATTGTCGGCATTTGCTTTTATATTTTCTTTGCTTGTGTTAAAAAGGTTTTATTTGATGAAAATGTTTTTGTTTTCACTTGATATGATTTATGCATATTTAGTCAGCTGTCGCAAGGGTCGATGGCTCTTTAACGTCCAGTGGCAAATTAAATGCGTAGTACGAAAAGGAATTTGTTAGTGCGATATGCATAAAAACCCTGCTTTGTACTAGACCGACACGCTGAGCCGTATTTTTAACGTATTAGTTCACAAGGTAACAGCGTCACCCTACCAGGAAACATTATATTTACTCCGAGCCGGCCGGTCTTACTCCTAAATGCTGCCTGCCTAGTGGAGAAACATCACATACCAGTTGTACAGTCTTTTATTTGACCGAGTCGTGTTTGAAACAACGACTTCCCGACTAGTACCGAACATACTACCGCAAGACCACCAAGGCTGTTGCTGTTGCAAGGAATCTACAACAGGATTATTAAGTATTTGAGTAGCAGTATACTGTTAAAGACCTTCTTATTTAACAAAATCTCACAATGTTGAATCGATACAAATACGCGTCTTGTACTAAATTACTTTCTGAATCTAAGTAATGAATTAACCTGTATATATATATTGTAAAGAAATACACACACTTATTTTTTAATGTCATATTATGATTAACGTTGATTTTTTACATTAAATGTGTTCTCTATTTTATTAAATGATATGAGCAAATAAGCCCTAATATGGAGAAATGTGCAATACTAAAAACGTTCCACTGTCGATATAAATCAAGATTTAATATTGCTCTTCGAACAGGGCCAATACGGAAAAAAACAGGGCCAATACAGAAAAAGCGGGCTAATACAGGACGTTCACTTCCGGTTTTTCAATTTTCTTACGCCATTACTTAACTTTGGAAGTATCGTTATGCATAAAAACTTTTGTATAATATTTTTTAAATTAAAATCATAAAATAAACAGGTTAAATGATGTGCAATGTTTTGTAACGTCTTAAAGTTTTGAAACGGAAAAAACAGGGCCAATACAGAAAAAAGCGGGAAAAAAGCCGTATTGGCCCATGGGCTAATACGGGACGTTCACTTCCGGTATTTTATTTTCTTATAATCATTTAATAAAAGTGTTATGAACTGGCTGGTCTCGAGGCCAATACAGCAAACCTTGAATCTATACCAGTGCCAATACAGAAACAACCAGTTAATAACACTATAGTATTGTCTAATTTTCGCTTTTGTATTGTACGTGTTCAAGTGTTTGGAAGTAATCCTAACATTCGAAGAGAACCTAATGGTATAACCTGGTCACTTGCTGCATCGGACTGTGGAGATAGTGGTTTGGAAAGTGACGAAACTGTTATTGAGAGTAATTTCCCTGGTAATCATACATTCTGGATTGGAATAGCTACCTACAATATTGAAACTGACTGGCAGGAACTTGGTATGTTAGTAGTCCACGAAAATTTAGCAAATCAAGTTAATGATAGCATTGGAGTATATAAGTCCGTTATATATTGAACATTGCTGCTCATACAAAACGTAGTCCAGTTAATAATTTTAAACATACTTCATGCAAATAATCTCAATGTGTGATAAAAAAAAATCACGAGAAAAATTTAGACGACAATTTTCTGACACTGAAACATCTAGTCAAAGATTATTATAAATGTTATAGTTGTATTGTGAAATACTGCTGTTTAGTTTAAAAGGATTATAAAGGACAAATTAATATATATAAACGTTTTTGAAAACAAAAATAAATAGTTGACTTTATATTTGCAATTTACTTTTGAAGCCATATTTTCAGTAGCATATGCAAGCCATGTATACACTGAGATTTCAAAGTATGAACGCTTATCGACCTTTTAATGGCTCATACTGTCTAATATTCAATTAAAATATAATATAAATATTTCCTGTTAGTATATTTGGCACAAAACGGTATCACATGAGGTCTGTTCAATTCGTGTTAAGGTTGCTACTTTGGTTTGTTCGAAAAGACATTTTTCAGTTATCATCACATGACTTATGTTAAAGGTTTTTAATATGACATTATGTTTTTGTTTTTTTTTGCCTAATTAGCACATAATGAAATGTTTAACACTTTACAAATATATTAGATTTTTTATAAAAAAAAAAAAATATTTGTAGGTTGTTTCAACATAAATCCAATAGACACTGAAATATTCGTTCCGTACAATCTTACATCATGCAAGATTAAATGCAGATCAAAAGAGTATCTAGCACATAAGGTAACCACTTATCAAAAGTAAAGAGTGATCCTGTTTATGTGTTTGAATAACATTTATATATTTACAGTCAGTTTTATATATTAAATTTATCATGCTCGTATTTCTTTCTGAAAACTCCATTAATTCTGGAATGAAAACCAAACAGACAGTTTTTTGTGCGTTCGAGAGATTTTCGTATTAATCTTCAACGTGGATTAATGCTAAATAAAGGCAACAATAGTATACCGCTGTTCAAAAGTCATAAATCGATTAAGTAAAAACAAATCCGCATACAAACTAAAACCGAGGGGAACACATCAACTATAAGAGGAAAACAACGGAACAACATAACCACTGAACTGGAGGGGGGGGGGGGAGGGGGGGGGGGGGTCTGCTGACCGTCAGTGACCTTTTCACGGATATTTTCTCAGAGACATTTGCCCTGTCATTTGATTTTAACATATTTGTGTTTCTTTGTCATATGTTTATAAAATATAATCGAAACGACTCTGAGTTTTAAAAATCATATGATTATGTATTCGGTTTAAAGAATTTCCATTGTGAATTTCTTTCATAAAAAACAGTAGCTTTTTTGTTGTCTGAAAACGATGTTTACGATGGTATATTTTTTGATTTCGCATTCAAAAGTGCTACAAACACATTTCAAAAATAAGCACAAAAAAGTTTACGCCGACAAGAGATGATTCAAGATGTGAAAAAAACTAAAACAATCTAAGTTATTTTTATTCTCATTTGAGACACTCGTTTTCCTTGTCATATCGGCAAATTCGTCTTTTTAGTGGTGTTAAAGATACATGATTGCTTTTAACTGTTTTTTGTTTTATTGATAGTAGGGTTTTAATGGTCGTATATACAAGATTTTAAAAAAAACTTTTTAATTGCAAGATATACACAACTTAATTAAAGAGTTGAACATTGAAGGATGATTTAACATTGCACTCTTATTGCTGTTGGTAATTTATGAACTGAAATAAGTACAAGCTGAAAAACTTTTTTTTAGGGGGGGGGGGGGGGGGGGGAGGTGTGTATCGAGGGAAGTCTGGTTTTACTGTGTAACGATTTGTTTTCTTGCATAATATTAAAATGTTTTGTTGTATTGGCAATTTTGTGTGTGTTATACATTATTGTACTGTTCTATACTGTTCTATACTGTTCTATGGTTAAAGTTTTACCGTTTATTGTTATGTAATTTTGATCATTCACATTTCTTAAAAGGATCGTTAAAAAGCGTTTGTTTCCGAAGGTATAACCCATCCAAATCACCATTATGTCGACATAATCTATGATATATAGCATATTTGGATGTTTTGGGGGTAAAATCCTTGTTGATGAAATATTTACACTTACCTTCTTCTGTTACTACTTGAAATTCCCTTCTGTCTTGCAAGACCAGTCGTCGAGTTTTTGTAGAAGTAATTCTTTAATTTCTAGAGACTTAAGAAAATATTTCCTCCAGAGGGGTGGAGGGCGGATGAAGCAAATAATGTTTATGTGTCATGAACAACTTATTGTCAGTTTCGGATTTGTACTTACATGAGCATCACATCGGGTGTCAAATGTGGAAAAGGATTTGCATACCCTTCCGGATCACTTGAGATCACACCCTGTTTTTGTTTGGGTTCCTGTAGCTCGGTCTTTTGTTTTCTATGTTGTGTTTTGTAAGTAGCTGAGTTTATATGAAATCGACAGGTTTTGTTGTTGTGCTTTTTAGCCAAAAGAAAACAAATGTGTATGTCTGAGGTACTGGATAATATATGTTGGCCCCAGTCAATGTGAAAGTGCAAATTCCTTTTACATGTATAAAGGTAGGTTATTTGTGCTGTGTGATTAAATACTTAAGATTATACTATATTAATAATTATGCATTCGAGGTTTCAATTAGATTGATTGATTGATTTTGCTTGTTTTTATTCAGTTGCAAGTATTGCATTCATGTGCATGAGAAAAAGAAGACAGATGACTAAAATAAATCGGCAAAATCGTAGCAACACAATTCTTCGTGCATTAATAAATGAACGGTGACGTTCGTCTTACTCACGTTACAGCCGTGAATTCCTAAACCAAAACCAAAGAAGACAAGTATGGCAATTATACTTCGTTCGCCTCTGCTATAACAAATACAGCATATATTGTCTTGAATATTCTCCAATCAATGTTTAGAAGTTGCGTACACAATGCTGATAAGTATCAAGCATATACATTATGGATATGCAAACGCGTTTCACCTTCAAGGTAAAAAAAAAACACATTATATATCAGATCAGTTTAAGGCATTCATAAGAGCTCTATTCTTAATTAAGATCGTTGTTTTCATAATGAATTACATTTACTAATCATTCATGAAATTGATTGTTGTCAAAACCCGAACTTTTTACAAATAAAGTAACATAAACTAAAAATAAATCACGTTAACATGAATATATGTTTACCGAAATCGTATCTTTTTGTTATCAAATCGTCAGTCAATCAAGTTCATGTTATGTACCTCGAAATACACTACAGTAATTGTTGATGTGTATTTTTATTTTTCAATCATAGAAACTTATACCTCGTGAACATTAAACCAACCAAGTTTGTCATTAAATCAAGAAAAAGAAGATTAGGAAAGGCTAATATACAGTGGTTGAATCAGTTATGAAAAAAATAATAAATCTATCTTTTCTATAATGTATTAATGATTTTTGGGCATTGTATTTGATGTAGATGATATGCGTTTACCAATCAGCTGTTTAACTGGTATGATACATTACCATTTTGGTAAACCGTTTCTTGTAAAGAGCAGACGAGGTTGCAATAATCCTTTAGATTGGTTTATATGTAAGAGCAGTAAGTATGTATGAATGAAAAGTAAATACAATAACGTTATAAAGTGATCGGTATTACAAACAACTGTTTCTATCTTATAATAATGATAGTACGTTTAACAATTTACACATATGGAGTTCTTACTCTTCTAGTTTTGTGCTGATTATTGTTTACTTTTCTTCTGCCACTTTTATTACGTCCAGGGCATTTCAAGATTTCGGTATTTCATTTCGAATCTTTTGGAACTGAAATACTGAAACCGTACAGTTTTCTTTGTTAGACATATTTTCCCGAACATAGTTTGTCATCGGATCCTTTATCCT
Source organism: Mytilus californianus (assembly GCF_021869535.1). Classification (NCBI taxonomy): domain Eukaryota; kingdom Metazoa; phylum Mollusca; class Bivalvia; order Mytilida; family Mytilidae; genus Mytilus; species Mytilus californianus. Next base: position 30,757,271 of record NW_026262615.1, read on the forward strand.
TCACATCCGTATAAGATAACAATAAAACGATTTATTCAAATACTTGTCACATCTGCAGGATTATCTCTATTATTTCATAAAAAATCATAAAAAATGTGTCTTTTTTTTAATCAGTGTAAAGTAAAGTATTTTTTAGCTCCGGAAAGCACAAAACATATACTGTGCAATTTACAAGTGAAATTAATTTGTATTCTGACTTACTTGCCGAGTAAAATTAAGTTAACACAAATTAAGAGACAGGTGTTGAAATTAATTTAGGTCAAACATGTGGTTTTTTTTTCTCATTTCGATTGGTTTTCCTTTGTTTTTTGTTTTGTTCTTTTATAGGCGGATCAAAAGGTTAATTCGTGAGATGATTTTAAAGTAGTTAAAGAAAGGTTTATGGTTATCTTCAATATCAGCCTTTTTTTTTGGAGTTTTGAAAATCCGTTTTGACTTATTTATTATTCACATATAAAAGCATAAGAATCAGTAGAAATTGAAGAAAAAACAATTGACACTAACAACATTTTGTGAAGGTAAAAATGTTGATTACTTTGTTAAAAAGATAATTAAAATGAAGGACAAAACAAAAGAATAAATAAAAAATGCACAAAGTCAATTGAAAAATTTCATGTTTTTAGAAATAAATTGCTTTTGCGATATTTCGCAAAAACTAATCAAATCTGTGATAATTTCTCAAAAATATTAATAATTTGTCAAATAACGTATATTTCATTTACTTTGATCCCAGAAATGAAATGTTAAAAAAAACCAATAACCTATTTGAGTTCTCTCTGGAAATTACAATTATTTGTCATTGAAGGTGATCAACATGTATCTCCCACCAATGCAAATAGAATGAATTTCAGTGAAACCACTTTATCTACAAAAAGGCAGAATGGATCATCGAACAGACCCTACCATAAATCATTAGGTAAATTGACGTTATTATGACTTATGTTTCGTTATCTCTCTAAAAGTCCATCAAAATATTTTTTGAAGAAAAATGAATGATTACTTAGAACAATTAGAAATGTTCTTTAAATACATAATGCTATTTGTGCTTCATTATCAATCAATACCTATGATGACTAATTGTTAGGGCAAGGGTTATGGTTATGTGAAATATCAAATTGGGAATGATGATGTTTAATTTGAATAATTTGTACAAGTTATGTTACAAATCCATTCTATCGGTTTTGTCTTTTAAGTTGATGTTTTTAATTCCGTTCCCCAAACAACTGCGGTCGCTCACACTGAAACAACAGAGAAGAAGGAAGAAAAAGTACACCATGAACTAAACAGATTTCCATTTGGTATGTGCTTTATATATTATATTCCCCCTGATCGGTCGATTTTATTTAAACTGTATGCACCTCTCTGTTCCTTGTTATGAATTCAGACACATGATCTGTGTGTCATACAATATCTGAAACATTTTTCATGTATATTATCAACTGGTTTGATACGAGCGTCACTGATGAGTCTTATGTAATTGAAACGTGCGTACACGATTTTAATCCTGGTATCTATGATATGTTTATCATGAATATTAAATCTGTACCTTTTTTTACATTTTAAAACAATTTAGTGATGAACATATTTGACATAAAAACAAAATATCGGTTTTAGTGTCATGTTTATCATGTATTGTTTTTTCGTTTATTTGATACTGTCTTATATATACAAACAGGTTTTTGTAATAGATATTCACAAGCATCAAAATATTTTTTGTTAGGTACAACAACATGTTGTGCAATAGAATTAAACAAACGTTTGGGGGAGGGGGGGGGATAAGACGCTTGGTATCTTTGATCACCTTTTTTTATACATTCGTAAGTACAAAATATGGGGTAAGGTCAACACGACAGGTACAAACCTCAAAAAAATCATACTCATTAAATTACAATTGTTGACAAACAGAGACGTCCAAAAGAAGCATAAGTACTTAATCGAGTTGACAAAAAAATCGTAAATGCATCTTTAAAATAAAAAAAAGTGCTTAACGGTGCGATATGTTCTGAGATAAGTTATAGATATATATAGATTATAACATGGCATTTTTCAAATCAGACCCCTTATCAGCCCAAGAGCCGCAGGCTCGAGGGCTTATATCATGATTGAGGGCTGATAAGGGGTCTGATATGAAAAATGACATGTTATGATCTTTTTATCATATATTTTAATATTAGTGTATAAAATGTCCCAGTTAAATTTTGGTTAATTGCCTGATACAAAAAAGGATGACATGTGATTTTTATGTCATTTGGTCAATATATTGATACAGTCATGGTTGAAAATTTATTAATCAAATTTAACATGAAACAAGTTTATAATAACAACACATTTGATTGTAACAATTTTCAATATGTGAGTATTAGTTTTTATGCTGGAAAGTTAGTAGTAACATTTCCCGTGATCGTCGCCCCAGCAAACATCTGTACGGCCCTCCCTTTATAATTATCGTGAATAATCTCTGGCATATCATTAGACATTTGAGCAGGATTTGGCTTATCAGTTACTGTTTTCTCAATTTTTTTAATGTCCTTTAAGACAACATCTAACTCTGCTTCCTGAGATGCGGACATCAATACTTCATCCTCGTCATCTGGCATTTTAACAATTTCATTCATGTTTTCATCATGTTACTTGTTAGATTTGCGTTTTTTTTGTTTTCAGCAGTCATACCGGTTCCAACAGTTGATAACATGTTCGACATTTCTCGTTGTTGATCTATTGAGGCAACACTATCAGCATTTATTGACTGAACATTTTTGTGCCCACTGAGCTGTATTATACGAGTATCAGGGATGTTTTGGTGTACTAAAGCACTCACAGTCGTTTAACGCGCACTGTGGTTTGTTTTTCTGTCCTGTATTCCTGCTTCTTCACACATTAATTTAACAAAGTTATATAAAGTGTTCTTTCCCATTGGTTGCCGTGAATACCAAATATCATCTTTTATATTCCTGCTAATGCCCAAATAAAAAGGACTCTTGTATTCCAGCATATCTTCAGGGCTGTGTTTAATATATTGCTTATAAATATATATATTTAGAAAGCATAATCATACTACATGAATTGTATGTATTGCATTTGAATGTATCATCTGTTTGCATACAACATGTCCAAAGTGTAAATCCACCAAAACAAAATATGAGTAACAATTGATAAGCAAAGATCATGTTACCTTTGCATATATCTACAGTGTAAATATTGATATTTTGTATTCATAGCACATTATTCATGAATGTTATTTTTTTACAACCAAAATATGAATACTGCCTTTATATAATATATAATATATAAAATATGTATGTACCTGGATCTGCAAACATCTTTGCTTGGAAAGCCCTTGTTTCCCTGACATTAGCACCAGTTCTCGTCTTGGTGACCCTTTCCGTGTGCTCCAGTTACTGAAGCCAATCATTTGTAGATTTCATCTGCAGATCACCCAATCTTAGTGTAGAATGTTCCTCACGAGACCTCAAGCCAAAATGCAGACTGTTGTTCAACCAAACTGTTTGAATCAACGATTTGCCATTTGCTGAAAATAATATAACTTAATATAAACGTTTTTTACAAACAACACAGAGTTATATATGTACAAGGATACTTTCATGAATGAATTTGCCTTCAATAGACTTCATATATGTGGTACAAATATGTAATATAGCATAGCAAAAGTTTGAGTGACGGTTGAGAAGATAGCATGCAGACAAGACTATATTATATTGCACTGACACTACAAATATTTCCCCATATACCCATCTACAATTCAATAAAATAGAAATTTGGCTGTTTACCTGGGCCAAGAAAATTCTTCTCATAAAGTATATCAATTTCATCTACCGTGAATGGATCTGCACGTTTTTTTTTTATCCCATGCCCATAGATTTCAGGTCCTTTGTCTTTGCAGATAAAACCTCTCTGGAGTGATGGAACTCCTTGTCTTTTACAATAGTTATGTTCCTTGCATCCATTAGGTGTCTTGAAATACTACTTTGAAAGGATTAAATAGTACTAGGTTCATAAGGACTGCCATTATCTTTCATGATTTTCATAAAAAACCTTGCCAATATTTTGTCCAATTCCATGACGGGAATATCATCCAAACTAATATCATTATTATCCCTTATCCATCTGGTAAAACATTGATATCACTGAGTGTTTTTCTAATTGTGTTTGCATTTTTCAGTGAATTAATGTAATCTGTAGTTTCGTCACCGCTGTCGTCTGACATGTTTTTTCTTTATGTTTTGTAAGTAGTGAGTCGATTACGGACATGACTGATAAGGCGAATACGGATTTTGAGCGTGTGATAAAAACCAGAAACAGTTGATAACAACCGGAATCAGTTGATAACAAACGTCATATCACACGGCAAAGACAATTCTTCAAATTTAATGAATAAATATGTACAAATAATAGTTTATCAAGGGGTACAATTTAACCATTGTTTTCTATAAATATATGATAAATTTCAATAAATGACGCAAACGTTTATTATCATACCATTGTCACCATCGATCATGAACGTTTGTCATTGATGACGATCGTTATGGACGACATTTCATTGTTCCTTTGTGATACTGTGATTGTTTAGTGTAGGCTTAACAACATTGTGTTGCATCCCTAGGCTTCTTATATATAAGATGAAGCAATCATCAAGACATCTTTCAAATAATTGTTTGATCAGATTCATTTTCATCTTCTATTTTCCTGTTATATATTCGTTGCATACAGCCATGCTCTAGAGTCGCATATGATTGAGTCATCTTTGTTCCTATACCTGTATCTTTAGTGACAGTGTTTTTTCATTAAATTCAAGTATTTTTTTTTCAAGGATAAATCTACTACCTTTAATAATGAATTTTGTAGATATTCTAGACGGTATTATTCCTGACATTTTCCGAGCCAATATGATATTTCTAGTATTTTTAATTGATGTAATGATCTATGTTTGTAAACAAAACCTCATCAAAGACAGCAGGGTTATAATTTTGAATTTGAAAAATTTGAATAACAATTTGTTACGTTGAATAAGACAATTGATGTTTCCGATGCATAGCCTTGGGAAGGCTCGTCCAATAAGTAGTATCTACTCATAGATATTATTGTATTGCCAACTCGGTACTTGTCCATTTATCGTCAATATGCAGGCAAAATAAGTAAAAACATGCATTTGCAATACATTTTGTATATAAAAATATAAAGATGTGGATGATTTCCAATGAGACAATTATCCATCAGAGATAACATTAGGTTGATGTAAGCAAATCTATCCTACGGCCTGTAATAATGACCAACGCCCATACTGTATAGTGAGCTATCCGCATAAAAAGCTATAAAAGACCCCGAAGTGACAAAAAATTTTAAAAATTCTATTCAACAAAAAACACAAACACACATAAAAAACAACAACAAATACGGTCTGATGTATGCTTCAAACAACATGAACAATGAACGAAATTATTCTTTTCTTTTTTTTCTTTCAAAATCATCGTTTATTCCAAAGTTTCCTCTTCATCTGAATGTTAAACCTATATTACAGGTGCATTAGTTGGTGGAGGATTAAGTGTGGTTGTTGCAATTGCGTTGATGTTAGTTTTAGTCGTTTGCAAAATAAGGTAATAATGCTATTACTATCTAAATACTCTTTTCAATTGAGGTATTTTTTTCGGAATACTATGGATTTTCGATCACAGCAATATCTAACATAAGCTGTATCTGTGAAAGCCTTTCAGAATTTTGGGTCCTCAATGCTCTTCAACTTCGTACTTTATTTGGCCTTTTAATTTTTTTGATTCGAACATCACTGATGAATCTTTTGCAGACGAAACGCACGTCAGTCATACAAAATGTAAAGCGTGGTATCTATGATAAGTTTATTGATAAAATTGAGAATGGAAATGGGGAATGTGTCAAAGAGACAACAACCCGACCATAGAACAGACAACAGCCGAAGGCCACCAATGAGTCTTCAATGCAGCGGGAAACTCCCGCACCCGTCCTTCAGCTGGCCCCTGATTTAAGATATTGATGCTGGTTTAATAAAAATCCAAGTCATACAATATGAAGAAAACTACCAAATACAAAATGTTAGACTAATATGTAAATTGGCAAAATAAAACTAGGTACCATAAGTTGTCATGCATAGGCACTGATTGGTATCGTCGACGATTACGTTACGAATTGCTTGTTATTATTTGCGTATTAACCACATAATGTTTTGTACATATGTTTATTTGTTGAGAAGAAAGTAAACATAACATTTATATCTCATATAATTCTCTCTTTTTTTTATTTTCTTTCACACTACACGGCATTAACTATTCAACAGGTAATATTTCATACACACTATATGGAAATTCAGAAAACTTATTTCTTTCAAACTTTTACAAAAAATCATGTCAAATAAAACAACCTTGATAATTATAGTTTAAAGGCAAACATGGGGTCTACACAAATAAACCAACACTGATTACATTGTCAGTACAATTGTTTTTCATTTGTCATTCGAATCCACTGTATAACAACACCATTTTGCGAGCATCCCCCATTACCACTACACAAATATTCAACCCACCAATCCCCCAACAACTGCAAAACAAACCAAATCACTTCTAATTAATTAAGAAAACATTTTAAATACACATTCAAATGATAAATTTGTGTTTTAAATAATAGCTAAGTTGTAGCAATCTATATTCATGCATAACTATAATCTTAATTTTAGCTGTCGACGAAATTCTATACCGGGTTTGTGCATATAACGTTCATCAGAGTACTAAAACTGGCGAAATCTATAGATTTAACGAATGTTTGCTTGGTTGCAATTTCACCATGAAAAATGTATTTGTTTCCCCAAAATGTACATGAAAAACAAGAAAATAATCCGATACATATTTCAAGATTTCTACTTTTAAACTTTTAAAACGAAAAGGACACTTTAAAAATTCCGTGAGTCCGTAGCGCTTTTCTTGATTTACCTTAAATGCATACATTTGAAAGCCAGGATGTATAAATACGTAGAACTGTTAGTAGCTCTTACTTCGGAGTTGGAACCTTAGTTTCCTAGTAATTTCTAAATGTATCCACAAGGAATTTAAAGATGAAATACTATATAAATTATGACAATATTGAAACATAACCATTGAAATATGAGATTGTTCTCATTTAATCAAAAGTATCAAACTCCAGGCCTGTAGAAAAATAAAATGTTCAAAGCGGGCTTGTTGCAATTGTAACAGAATAACTGCAGGAAATAAGAATTTGAAGTATCAATTATAAATGAATTTACTTTAATGCATACATTCATCACGCATATATGGTAATGCTGAAGCTTTTCAACACAAGTTACGAAAATATGTAAGCGTTATTAATTGATAATCAGAACGAGTACAGACAACACATTTAAAAAACTGCAAAGGACAAACATATCTCAAATTCACTTATTAGTAAATTAGTCTTTTCTCCATTCATGACACATCTTAATTAGTTACAAGTAAAATTACATTTTTTCTTGAGTAAACAAAGAAAGATGGGAGATTTGGTAAATTTTTATTCAGACATATATATATATAAAATATATAATTCCAAAGATTTTTTTGCAGATCATGTGGTATATTTAAAGCTCCTAAGATAGAACGGCATGATGTTTTCTCCTCAAATGCTACAAATGACGATTCAAATATACCAGCAGATATTAATTCAGTAATAACTTCAAACCAAACGTATGGCATTGCAAATTCTTGTGAAAGCAATTCAAATACATATGCTACGGTGAATAAACTGAAGAAGCCATGTTCAAGCTCAAAGTCTAATGATGAAATTTACACCGATTCATCCTATGGCAAATATGATCGGCTTAATGAAGTTCAGAAGCGAAAAATTCTAACGACAGATAATTTATACGACAGCAATGAAGGAACACGAAATGAAAATGATCCAACTTGTAATAGTTCGGACTTTTGTGAAAGGAAGACAAATAACCATGACAGCGATATGGATACGTATTCTGTTATGTTTACAAAAGGCGGAGGTTATACCTTAAACCTAACATGAGAAAAAAAAAACAACGGAGTATACAACAAGGCATATGAGCCAAAATATTTCCTTCTATTGCAAGATTCAATTACACGAATTATCATATATTGTGTGTGAATTGTTTGTTTGTTTTCCAAATCATCAATCAAAAAACATGTAATTTTGCTTAGAGAAAAAGATTTTTAAACAATAGATCAAATAAAATGTTTGTAAAATCTAAACTTAATTTGATAAATTAACATGATGAAGTGAGAGCAAAATGTTTTTGCACCTACATTTTGCAAAATGTTGGCTAATTAGAAAAAAATAAGTACAGATAAGATATTGTGTGAGTAAATATGAATCCCGTCTTCTATTGTTGCCTCGATCGTGCCATTACCGATTGCAGCTTTATTTTACTTATTTACTCTTTCGGCTCAACAGAGTTCACCGCCTTGTTTTAGGGAGGTTCATGTTGCGCAATATTGGTAATTTCTGTTATGTTTTATTATTTCTTTTTTCTTTTCGTTGTTTTAATGTTTTGTCATGTTTGTGTTTACTTTTTTAGACTTATGATTTTGGATTGCCACCTTGGTATGATCTGAACCTCTTTTCCCTCAAATCAATCGTCGTCAATGACATTTAGTGTTAGAGATAAGGGTATAAGTTTATTTATACATGAATTTATAATCTTCAGTTAATTTTATCGAATTACTATATATATCTTTTAAGTAAGATATTGTTCTTACGGGCATAGACACAGAACAGATTTCTTGTTGATTTTTCTTTAAGATTCTGACACAAAATCGATTTAATACTTAGTATTTAGTATCGAAATTTTCAAGGGAACATTTACCTCCATGACTCACTTTTTGAGATATTTCAGCTTGAAATATTAGTCCGGCAGATTGGGGAAAAAAAATGTGGGTTTGATGATAAAAGCACCAACTTTGGCATGGTGGTAGTTCTGAGTGTTTCAAAAAATATTAGCTATGGACCCACCTTGCAATTTCAATATGGCGGCTTTTTCCAAGATGACCGCCATAAAATATTAAAATCAGCATATATAACTTATATAAGGTCAGCTTCGAGGCCGAATTTGGCATGACAGTAGTGCAAGGTGTTAAAAAATTATAAGCTATGAACCCATCTTGCAATTTCAATATGGCGGCTTTTTTTATTATTTCAAGAGGCCCAAAATACTTCCGTTACTGATTCTCGTTCTGTTTTGTATAGATTAGTTGCAATAATCATGGACATTGCTAACCATAGACTATTCAAACACGTATCGACTACATCCAAAAATGAGGAAAAACGTAATTTTTTTAAGGTAGAATTCGCCAATAAAGGTTTAGATGCTGTAAATATTAGCAATATTTTCCATCAGAAATCTGTACAAAAAACTGTACCTGATTACTTTAAAAATAAAGCTACACTTGTTATTTCTTAAACTTACACCAAGTCTATTGCATCCAAGATTTTCAACCACAAGAGAGTTTTGGAGGCCTTTAACCTCAAAGACGTGAAATCCAAGCCTCCGGATTGCTCATGTGCATCGTCACAATACAAGTATAGTCCAGCTGGTCATGTTATTACTGGTGACCTTGGCATCTTTACCAATGAACAACTAAGTGAGTTTTTAGACAAGGGACCAAAATATAGAATTCCCCAGCCCATCAACTGGGAAAAGAATTTCAAGTTACTGATGGATGCAGTTGAGGACTATGCAAGAAAATGGGTAAAGCGCGAACCAGACGAACCAGAACTGGACACTTTGTCTGAATGGATCAAAGCTATTCGATTATGCATTCAGAAGCGCATTCAAAAACTACGATGCAATATGAGCACAAGAGTTACTACCCCTTTCAAAAATCAGGATGTTGTGGATGCTTTATCCTCTTTGCATGACAAATATGTCGTTGTTCCAGCAGATAAAGCCTCCAATAATATTGTCTTCATATGTAAAAACCATTATTTGCAATGTCTCACAACAGAGCTTTGAATAAATAGAACTACTGGTAACCCTACATATCCTTTAACATCATTTACCAAGGACGAAATTTTACAAAATCACAAATCTGTCCTTCTTTCTTTTGGTATCAACATCAAAGAAAACGAAGAAAATTTACCATCATTATACTGGATACCAAAACTACACAAAACTCCATATAAAGACAATACATAGCTGGGTCATCAAAATGTTCGACTAAACATCTTTCTAAAGTACTGACTACTATTCTTTCTACAGTTAAAGATGGGCTTCAAAAATATTGTGATGAGATATATTCTACCAGTGGTGTTAACCAGATGTGGATTCTCAAATATTCGAAAGATCTACTGCTTAATCTTCGATCACAATCTTTGAAATTTTGCAGCAACATAAAGACTTTTGATTTTTCTACGCTTTACACTACTATTCCCCATGCTCAGTTGAAAGATCGACTTCACCATCTCATTAAACAGAGCTTTTTCTATAAAAATGGGAATCGTAGATACAAATTTCTTGTTTTGGGTTACAATAATTCATATTTTGTGAAAAACCATACTGAATCTACCAGAAAATAAACTGAAGATGATATTATCAAAATGCTGGACTTTTTGATCGACAATATATTTGTTGAGTTTGGAGGATTTATATTTCAACAGACAGTCGGTATTCCAATGGGAACTAATTGTGCACCCCTACTGGCCGATTTGTTTTTGTACTCGTATGAAGCAGAATTCATTCAGAACCTTCTAAAAGACAAAAAGAAAAAGCACCTTGCGAAATTCTTTAATTTCACTTTCCGATATATTGATGATGTTCTATCATTGAATAACCCATATTTCAGCCAATACTTACATCTCATATATCCCAGTGAACTTGAAATTAAGGATACTACTGATACTAGAAGGACTGCTTCATACCTTGATCTTTTCCTCAATATTGACACAGATGGACGACTTCACACGAAAATCTATGATAAACGGGACGATTTCAACTTCCCAATTATCAATTTCCCATTTCTCAGCAGTAACATACCCTCTGCCCCTTCGTATAGTGTTTACATATCTCAATTGAAACGTTATTCTCGTGCTTGTTCTCACTATACGGACTTCATATACAGGAGTGTGCTCCTTACGCAGAAACTGCTCCAACAAAGTTGTGAGGAGGACAGATTAAAAATGACACTCCGTAAATTTTCGGACACCATCACCAATTGGTTGATCCATACGATGTGTCTTTGTCCAAACTAACTAAGGACATTTTTACCACGTGTTAGATTGTGGTTTGTCATTACGTCGTCCCGATCTTTTAATTACCGAACGTGACTTATTCTCGATTGTGAATGTTTTGCTGAGTGTGAAACCGCATTGCTATAAGACGTGTCACGGTACCTTTCTATCCCAAATTCATGTATTTAATTTTGATGTTATATTTGTTGTTCTCGTCGGATTTTGTCAAATGTCTTAACGTCTTTTTTGTTATATTCGTGTGTTATGGTAAGGATAATTAATCACCCCCTTCATTTATCAGATTTTAGTTTGGTTCAACGAAATTTATACAATACATTTGGTTTACAGTTTGATTCAGAAGAAACAATGACATAGCTAGATAATACAATTAATTATCTAATTACTACCATTTGATATTAATAAGTATTGTAATTTTCATTGTTATTAATAAATATAATGTCAGTGTTGCAAATCTAATCTTTAATCAATCCTAATCCTATATTATTTTTGGGTAATATTTTTACAAATTCAAATGTGACGTCACTTTGTGTTTTTTTATTTAGAATTTCAAATGTAACGTCACTTTGTGCGTTGAGGCTTTGGCTTACTCGGCTGTGTATTTTTGTATGTGTTGGATTATTTTGTTTTATGTAATGTATCCGTTTTTATTCTGTAGTTAGTCCCCACTTTGGTTTTATCATGTATATCTATTATATAGTCATTTTATAAAATTTACTGTTTGCAAAATTATAAATTATTCTAAATAATAAGGATGTTCTTGTCCCAGGCAGAAAACCCTGGCCGTGTTAGGCGCAACTTTTTGGAAGTTTTGGTCCTCGGTGCTCTTCAGCTTTGTACTTGTTTTGGCTTTCAAACTGTTTTCATCTGAGCGTCACTGGTTGGTCTTGTGTGGACGAGACGCACGTCTGGCGTATTGAATTTTAAGGCTAGTACCTTTTGTTAGCTATTATTCGTGTGTTTCTTCGTCCTTTATGTTCTCCCATTTATTTATATTGTGGTCATGTCATGTGATGTTGTCGTTTTGGTGTTGTGTTTGACGTTGCCATAAAAGCGGGAGGTTTGGCATGCCACAAAACCAGGTTCAAACCACCATTTTTTTCTTAAAATGTCCTGTACCAAGTCAGGAAAATATTCATTGTTATATTATAGTTCGTTTCTGTGTGTGTTACATTTTAATGTTGTGTTTTTGTTGTGTCGTTCTTCTCCTTTTATATTTGATGCGTTTCCCTCAGTTTTAGTTTGTAACCCGGATTTGTTTTTATCTCTATCGATTTATGAGTTTTCAAACAATGGTATACTACTGTTGCCTTTATTTACCAAGATGGCCGCCATACAATATCAAAATCAACAAATATCACTTATACAAGTTCAAATTTGGAATGTTAGTAGTGCTGGATGCTTCGAACAATATTACCTATGGACCAAAGTTTAAATTTCAAAATGGCGGCTTTTTCCAAGATGGCCGCCATAAGATATCAAAATCAACACATATACCTTATATAAGATTACAAAGTGTTTTGTTTTGACGTACCATCGGTAACACTTAGTGCCCTAGCTATGATACCAAGTGTATGCTACATTTTTATACTTAAGCCAAACAACATCAAAAGATTTGTGAAAAAATTATAGACACTACGGTACCATTCTTGCAGAAGTGAAGTCTACAACGAGGGATCACGTGTATATACTGGCATTATTCTAATATTTAAGCTAGACTTATCTAGAATGCAAACTTCTCGACTCGAACAGTTTTCTTTATGATTAGGTGAAAGAGGACATAGTAATAATCTAAACAAAATTGTAGTAATCTAAGGCTCGGCATGACATTAGCAAGGCAGTTGCTTACTTCTTTTGTTTAATGACTATTTTGGTGATGTAATTAAATAGGCAATCGCAACAATCTGCTTGTATGACAACGATACGTGAATAATCTGCGCATACAGATAGTTCAAAAAGACATGATGTAGACAAAAGTCTTTCCCACAGTCATCAAAAACATTACTTGATTATCGTTCGGGCAAATATTCAGATGCACTCGAATTATTCCATTGAGACAAATACGACGCTATCCAATTCGAAGTTACTTCTTTTTTATTCTTCTCTTATACTACATTCAACTCAACTAGAACCATATCTTAATGTATATGATCCTTCTATTGGATGCTAGAACCAGTAAAGGAGGTTCTAAATGACAAAATGTACAGTTTACATTGGTCGTTTATGTATGATACTATTATCCGTTTATATACAGTGACGGATTCCATCTATGAAACATTCACTATTGCACATGTTGCATATGTGAATCCTTTCGCGAATGCTGGTTGTTTTACAACACCAGCCAATGACAATATTGACAACAACAGGAGTTCAACTACGGCTAAAGAATCGTCATATAGAACAAACATTTCCATATTTCAGCTTTTTTTCAGTATAACTTGGATTATTCGTCATTACCGAATGCTTTGAAATATATGCATTTCTCTTATATTCTCTAATACTTTAACCAATATAGTAGGCGCAGAACTGTTCGAATTATTGCTACAACTTAATAACTAATAGCATTAGTATAGACTAAGATATATCCTAGCACTAACAAAATATAACAATTTGCTTCAGGTATTTATATAGGAATGGCATCGTTGAGAAACTTACGTGATTAGTTGGAAAGCAGTAATTGAACAAGTGTTCAATGAAAGAAACATAGTTCTTCGTAAACAGCAGATTCTTTTTAGAGGCTCTCATGCATCATGAGCAAGACATTTCCATGAGGTTACAGTAGGTGTACTCCTCATTCTTAAACAAAGATCCTAACATAATTTTTACTGAGCAACGAGACCCTGGTGAAACTATGTAACATTCAAAGAATGCAGTAATAAGGAGAAATTGAGTCCATTTAACCACATCTGATCTGTAACATTAATGATTGAACTGGACATTTTGATGTGAGATAATTAAGAAAATGTTCCTTCTGATGTATATAGGTGTAATTATATTGCTTATTCAGTGGTTTCTCATCCTAATTATCCTAGTACCCGAGTGCGATATTATGCGATGTAAGTACACAGTTCAACGTGATTTGAAAATGGCAAATGCAGATCAAGCCATGAGCAGAATTACACACTTGTAAAAAGAGAAGGTTGGGCAATCGGATTGAATGTTATTAATAATATCGCACAAATACAGCAGTTAAATATGGAGTCTTGTTCAGAAATGGATATAGTAGTTAACAAGTTTCAATCCACCTTATAAGCATATGAAAGCTTTAGGGTAGGGAATGTTTTGGCCTGTTATACGAAGTGCTACTTCATGTGAATGCGGCTGGTATATACACTATTGGATATTTATCATAAAGGTGTCAGCATTTTGGAATGAGCTAATAAAATGAGGTTGAAAGATATTGAAACGGTTGATAAAATAATGCTTGGACAATGCTGTTATGTACAGTGATTTTTTAAATGTGGTGGGGAGTTGTGCAAAGATTAAATGGGCTGTCCTTGACAAATATTTTGAAAACTGCTGTGAAAATATGTTGTTTAGATGATAAAGAAGATGAGGAAGACACCATGACACTCAACAATCATTAACAAAACAAAACCAGACAAAAGCATGGATAAAAAAAATGCGAAAAGACTATCATCAGTCAAGACATCTCTACACAAAAATCTAAAAATTGAGCACCATCAACCCCTCATTTAACAGGGGATGATCTCAAGTGCCCAAGAAGGCCGGTCAGCTGCTTAGGTGCTATTGTTTATATAGCTTGATGAGACATATCCAGTATCACCAGATTTAAAACATGTTGGTATATATAAAGTATTTAAAATTTGACCAAATGTGAAAGTTATAAATTAGATAAGGTTGTCTATGTCTGTACGATGGATAAACACGACCCTATTGGTTGACAACACAGATATGAAAAATAAAGAACAAATAACACATTGACAGCATAAACAACACGAGTCCCTTTTAATCAAAACTAGGGGTCAACGCAGGTGCTCCGGAAGGTGGTGTAGTTTCTGGCCATATGTTTGCACGAGTGGTGTAACTCATTGCAAGTAGAAATCGGTAATCAGTCGTATTTATTGATCATCTTGATCCACAGTCGAGGAAAAAGATACTAGGAATGTGACAAGAAGTGGAACATATAAATTATCATTTGTGACTCAGATGGTACACAGTCAAACAAATCCTAAAGGCGTCCTGAAAACGTTCGAATGTTTCCATCTATGGGATCTTTGATTAAAGTATCTTGCAAGCAGTTTCGTATATCATGAAAACACAATTTCTAGAACAAAGTATGAACTGCAAATAGCAATTCAAAGAAATAAATGAATATCAGCAAAGCTTTGTCTTACTTTAGTTCATTTTCACTTTTTGGCGGCCATTTTGAAATTTTCGCCATTTGAAAAAAGTATTAAAGTTTAATATACCGCCATGACTAACAAAAAACGTTGTATTACATTTTATAAGATTTTAAAAGATTTGATTTGAATATTATTTGCAAAATTTATAAATGGTGGTAAAATTTTGACTGATTGGCAGGCATCTTGAAAATGGCTGCCATATTGGATTTTTCAGAGTGGGTCCATAGCTTAAATTGACTACCATATATAGATCTACAAGTGTGCAAAGTTTCATGCTTTTATCATCAAACCCAGAATTCTTTTAAAAATATGCACGAATCAGCTTGACTATATGCATGTTTTATGTAAAAACACATAATTTAATTTTCAATGCTTTTATGAAGAAATTACACACTTCCAGACGTAAAGAGATATCTTCACCCGGTTTTTTGCAAAGTGTTCCTTAATTGATCGGCCTTAGCATAAATCCTTCGAATGACGGCTGTATGGGATACAATATTTGTGAAAAAAATACATTTTGAAGGCCGTACTTTGACCTATAATTGTTTTCTTTTTACACATTGTGACTTTGATGGAGAGTTGTCTCATTTGCACTCATACCACTTCTTCTTATTTCTATTTATTGGGAATACAAAAAACACAAATTTCATACTTATACAACATGTACTAATGAAAAACACCTGCCGTCGATTTTTTTTTTTTATTTTTTTTTGTAATTTCGAAATAGCATTCTTGAAGCAGTTCAAGGTCGATTGTAAACGACAAAAAAGGGGGTCCATATACTCATTTTTTTTTTTTTTGCTAGATACAGAAAATCTTTTAAAATGCTGACAATTCAATTTTCCTTGTTTGTTGATTAATTGCGTCGCTTTATAACTGTATTCTTAATGAAACATTGTTGTACAGAAATTCCGCCGTAAATAAAAAAAACATATGAATTATTGTCATATACAAATTTATTGATGATAAAAAAAATACCAGTCTTCATTCTCCTCAAATTTTACACCGAAATAGATTATATATCATATTCATCTCACTTCACTGATTTGATGACGTGAGAAATTTTCCTGCGAATTTCCAATGCTTATCATAAGCAACGTTACCAACGTTAAGAAAGAACACGTACAATTTGGATGTATTGATATTTGCCTTTGCTACTGTGTCGTATCGCCTTAATTGCAAAAAATGTAAATACAAAAAGCAACTGTTAAAATCTTATTGACCAATACTTGAAACCCTGATGTCGAACTGGATATTCGCTGTCTTTGTTATGTGATTTTTTCATCGAATCAGATGTTATTCAAAAGCAATAGTCTGATGTCAATATACGTAGTACTTAGTTTTTCGCAAAAACTATGCTTAATTTTATATTTAAGATTTCAAGCAAACAAGGATTTTCTGAAGAATACAAGTGAAACAAGTGCGGTACTTAATTTCCAGATTAAGTAGTTTGGTCTGCATTTTTTTCTTTTAACTTTAAAGTACGCTCATTGGAATGATGTATGTATGACAATGTATGAGTCTAGCTGATAGCTTAATAGGGTTATGTATGAAATTTCATACCTCATTTCTAAAGAGAAAATGGAATTCAATAGACGTAAAGTAAAACGATATCAGTTTAATGTTAGCTGATTTTTAGTCTGACCCATATAGACGTATACAGTACTTGCAACCTTAGGCGTTACTGTTTTAGCGATCAATCAGCGGTCATCGATCAGTCACCGATCAGTCAAGTTCGCGTCAAACTCACGTCACCAATCCGTCAGACTTATAGTAAAAGTATTTGACTGATCGGACGGATCGGACGGATAGGACCGATCGACCTTTCTGACGGATTGAAGTCTACTACGTCACATGATAAACTAATACAAATTACGAAATCTTAGTTTCGTTTCATTTAATTAAAATGGCGACATGGAAAATACGAAACATTCAAGTACAAATGATCAACATCTTTTTTTTATTAATTATTTAGCACAGTTTTAAGAATTTAAAAAGAAAAGAAATATGCATATAAAACTAAATTTAAATATTACTATTAAAGAATGGCCATTTTCGTTTTAATTTAGGTAATATTTTTTCAAACCCGGACATTTCTAAAACGGTGTTTATCGCGATTTTCAGTGATTTTATTATTTTCCGAAAATGCTCTTGAAAATAAAATGAAATGATCATTTACTGCAAATTTCGATGTATTATTTTTAAATATTTTTAAGTATTTTATCCTTATAATCTTAAAATTCTTTAAACAAACTTATCCCGAGGCCATTAAAATAACAAATCACAAATGGAAATAAAAATGCTGCAAATTCTCTTAAAACTAAAAAAAATATTGGTAATTTTAAACAACGAGAACAACATTATAGTATATTTTTTCTGATAGTCTTTAAAATTAATAAAAAATAATCAATCCTAAGCTATAAAAAGTACAAAAATCCAATGATGGTCAATAATTTCCATTCAAATAAAGGAATTATTGCATTCTATTTCAACAAAAACAAAAGTTTCTGCATATTTATCCTTCTTTATTCACAAATTTATTAAAAATTACTTATCTAAAGGCATTTATAATGACTGATAGGAATTGCATTGCACTATTTCTGATATAAAAAAAGAAATATTTGTATTTTTATGCAATGCGAATATTGAATTTAGTATCTGATCTCTTAAATTCAACATATTTTATGAAATGCAACCAATTCTGATGTACAAAAAGTACTGAAATCAAATGGTGATTCATTATTTCTATCAAAATGAAGATATCATTGCATTCATTTTCAATTCCAACAAAAGTTTAAGCCTTATTCTACTTACAATATTAAAATTCTTATAAAAAAAATAATCTTGAAGCCTTTGAAATAACTGGTTACAAATAACATTGCATTATTTTTTAACAAAACAAGAGAAATTGGTAATTTTAAATAATGCGAACAACATTTATAATGACTGAAAGCAATTGACGTTGCATTATTTCTGATATAAAAGAAGAAATATTTGTATTTTTAAGCAATGCGAACATTACATTTAGAATCTTTTCCCTTAAATTCAACATATTTTATGAAATACAACAAATCCTGAACCATAAAAAGTACAAAAAGCCATTAGCGTTCAATAATTTCCATTAAAAAAGAGAAATTATTGAATTCTTATTTAAAAAAACAAAAGTTTATGTATATTTATCCTTAAATTATTCATATCTTATATAAAAGTACTTATTTGAATGCATTACTTATGACTGATTCCAATTGAAGTTGAATTATTTCTGATATTAAAGAAGAAATATTTGCATTTTTAAGCAATGTGAACACAAATTTAGTATCTTTTCCTTGAAATTCAGCATATTTTATGAAAAAAACCAATCCTGATGTACAAAAAGAACCAAAATCAAAGGACGGTTCATAATTTCTATCAAAATAAAGAAATTATTGCATTCTTATCTAACAAAAACAAAAGTTTATGGATATTTATCCTTCAATGATTCACATTTTATACAAAAATACTTATTTAAAGGCATTTATAATGACTGATTGCAATTGAAGTTGCATTATTTCTGATATAAAAGAAGAAATATTGGCATATTTAAGCAATGTGAACAAAAATTTAGTATCTTTTCCCTGAAATTCAGCATATTTTATGAAAAACAACCAATCCTGATGTACAAAATGTACCGAAATCAAATGACGGTTCATAATTTCTATTTATATAAAGAAATTATTGCATTCCTATTCAACACAAAACAAAAGTTTAAGTATTATTCTTCTTACATTATCAAAATTCGTACAAAAAAAATCTTATTGGAGGACTTTGAAATAACAAGTTACAAAAAACATTGCATTATTTTTTATCAATAGAAGAAAAATTGGTAATTTTAATCAATGCGAACAACATTTTAGTATATTTTCTCAGATATTATTTTGATTTTATACAAAACAACCAATCCTAAACCATAAAAAGTACAAAAAGTCATAGGCAGTCAATAATTTAAAATGAAATAGAGGAATTTTGAATATTTATCAAACAAAAACAAAAGTTTATGTATATTTATCAGTAAATTATTTATATCTTATACAAAAGTACTTATCTGAATGCATTAATTATGACTGATTGCAATTGATGTTGAATTATTTCTGATACAAAAGAAGACATATTTACATTTTCAAGCAACATGAACAAAAAATTTAGTATCTTTTCCCTGAAATTCAGCATATTTTATGAAAAAAAAACAATCCTGATGTACAAAAAGAACCAAAATCAAATGACGGTTCATAATTTCTATCAAAATAAAGAAATTATTGCATTCTTATCTAACAAAAACTAAAGTTTATGGATATTTATCCTTCAATGATTCACATTTTTATTTATACAAAATTACTTATCTAAAGGCATTTATAATGACTGATTGCAATTGAAGTTGCATTATTTCTGATATAAAAGAAGAAATATTTGCATATTTAAGCAATGCGAACAAAAATTTAGTATCTTTTCGCTGATATTCAGCATATTTTATGAAAAACAACCAATCCTGATGTACAATATGAACCAAAATCAAATGACGGTTCATAATTTCTATCAATATAAAGTAATTATTGCATTCCTATTCAACACAAAACAAAAGTTTAAGTATTATTCTCCTTACATTATCAAAATTCGTACAAAAAAAATCTTATTGGAGGACTTTGAAATAACATGTTACAAATAACATTGCATTATTTTTTATCAAAAGAAGAAAAATTGGTAATTTTAATCAATGAGAACATCATTTTAGTATATTTTCTCAGATATTATTTTGATTTTATAAAAAACAACCAATCCTGAACCATAAAAAGTACGAAAAGCCATAGGCGTTCAATAATGTCCATTAAAAAAAAAAAAATTATTGAATTCTTATTTAAAAAAACAAAAGTTTATGCATATTTATCCTTAAATTATTCATTTCTTATATAGAAGTACTTATTTGAATGCATTACTTATAACTGATTGCAATTGATGTTGAATTATTTCTGATATTAAAGAAGAAATATCTGCATTTTTAAGCAATGGGAACACAAATTTAGTATCTTTTCCTTGAAATTCAGCATATATTATGAAAAAAAAACCAATCCTGATGTACAAAATGAACCAAAATCAAATGACGGTTCATAATTTCTATCAAAATAAAGAAATTATTGCATTCTTATCTAACAAAAACAAAAGTTTATAGATATTTATCCTTCAATGATTCACATTTTATACAAAATTACTTATTTAAATGCATTTATAATGACTGATTGCAATTGAAGTTGCATTATTTCTGATATAAAAGAAGAAATATTTGCATATTTAAGCAATGCGAACAAAAATTTAGTATCTTTTCCCTGAAATTCAGCATATTTTATGAAAAACAACCAATCCTGATGTTCAAAATGTACCGAAATCAAATGACGGTTCATAATTTCTATTTATATAAAGAAATTATTGCATTCGTATTCAACACAAAACAAAAGTTTAAGTATTATTCTCCTTACATTATCAAAATTCGTACAAAAAAAATCTTATTGGAGGACTTTGAAATAACAAGTTACAAATAACATTGCATTATTTTTTATCAAAAGAAGAAAAATTGGTAATTTTAATCAATGAGAACAACATTTTAGTATATTTTCTCAGATATTATTTTGATTTTATACAAAACAACCAATCCTAAACCATAAAAAGTACAAAAAGCCATAGGCAGTCAATAATTTAAAATGAAATAGAGGAATTTTGAATATTTATCAAACAAAAACAAAAGTTTATGTATATTTATCAGTAAATTATTTATATCTTATACAAAAGTACTTATCTGAATGCATTAATTATGACTGATTGCAATTGATGTTGAATTATTTCTGATACAAAAGAAGACATATTTACATTTTCAAGCAACATGAACAAAAATTTAGTATCTTTTCCCTGAAATTCAGCATATTTTATGAAAAAAAACCAATCCTGATGTACAAAAAGAACCAAAATCAAATGACGGTTCATAATTTCCATCAAAATAAAGAAATTATTGCATTCTTATCTAACAAAAACAAAAGTTTATGGATATTTATCCTTCAATGATTCACATTTTATACAAAATTACTTATTTAAATGCATTTATAATGACTGATTGCAATTGAAGTTGCATTATTTCTGATATAAAAGAAGAAATATTTGCATATTTAAGCAATGCCAACAAAAATTTAGTATCTTTTCACTGATATTCAGCATATTTTATGAAAAACAACCAATCCTGATGTACAAAATGTACCAAAATCAAATGACGGTTCATAATTTCTATCAATATAAAGAAATTATTGCATTCGTATTCAACACAAAACAAAAGTTTAAGTATTATTCTCCTTACATTATCAAAATTCGTACAAAAAAAATCTTATTGGAGGACTTTCAAATAACATGTTACAAATAACATTGCATTATTTTTTATCAAAAGAAGAAAAATTGGTAATTTTAATCAATGAGAACAACATTTTAGTATATTTTCTCAGATATTATTTTGATTTTATAAAAAACAACCAATCCTGAACCATAAAAAGTACAAAAAGCCATAGGAGGTCAATAATTTCCATTAAAATAGAGAGTTTATGAAATTCTTATTTAACAAAAACAAAGTTTATGTATATTTATATTTAAATTATTCATATCTTATACAAAAGTACTTTTCTGAATGCATTAACTATGACTGATTGCAATTGAAGTTGCATTATTTCTGATATAAAAGAAGAAATATTTGCATATTTAAGAAACGCGAACAGAAATTTAGTATCTTTTCCCTGAAATTCAGAATATTTTATGAAAAACAACCAATCCTGATGTACAAAATGTACCGTAATCAAATGACGGTTCATAATTTCTATCAAAATAAAGAAATTACTTAATTTATATTCAACACAAAACAAAAGTTTGAGTAAAATTCTCCCTACATATCTAAATTCTTACAAAAAAAAATCTGATTGGAGAACTTTGAAATAACAAGTTACAAATAACATTGCATTATTTTTTATCAAAAGAGATAAATTGGTAATTTTAAACAATGCGAACAACATTTTAGTATATTTTCTCAGATATTATTTTGATTTTATAAAAAAAGTACCAATCCTGAACCATAAAAAGTACAAAAAGCCATAGGCGTTCCAATAATTTCCATTAAAAAAGAGAAATTATTGAATTCTTATTTAATAAAAACAAAAGTGTATGGATATTTATCCTTAAATTATTCATATCTTATACCAATTTAAGTAATTATCTGAATGCATTAACTATGACTGATTGCAATTGAAGTTGGATTATTTCTGATATAAAAGAAGAAATATTTGCATATTTAAGCAATGCGAACAAAAATTTAGTATCTTTTTCCTGAAATTCAGCATATTTTATGAAAATCGACCAATCCTGATGTACAAAAAGTACAAAATAATGAAATGATTGCATCTTTAATCAACACAAATTAAAGTTTAAGTATAAAATTCTATCAAAGAAACTTTTCTTGAGGCCTTTTAAATAACTAATCAGAAATAACATTGCATTATGTTATAAGAAGAAGAAATATTGGTAATCTAGAACAAAAATTAAAACAACACTCTAGATTAATCAATCCAAACAAAGCTGTATGTATCTTTACTGTTATACTATTCTTATTTTCATCATCTAACGACAACAAATAGAGTATTTATTTTAAATGATAACATTTTATCGCTTTTTAGTGGTACATAATTAACGAGTAAAGGTGTCTTCGTAGAGGTCCGCGTTTATCGACTGTAAATACTGTGGATTTCGTTTCACATAAGAATTTTAATTATATACGTATCCGTCCGATCCGTGCATACAATTAATTTACTGATCGATCGCTGACCGTTGTCACGGTAACTCTCACATAGCCTATTTGACGTATCTGACGGATTCTATGGGTCATCGATCACCGATCAGTCATCGATCAGTCAAACATCCGTCACCGATCATTCACCGATCAGTCAAGTTCACGTCAAACAGTAACGCCTAAGGTTGCAAGTACTGTAGTAACCTGATTAAACGGTTGAAGAACAAAACGAAATTTTTAAGAAAGTTATAAGCCACATATAATTTGGAGCAATAAATGTAATGTCTTATAACTGGAAATATACATATATACAACCAACATCAAATAAATGTTCATTAATCACAAATAATATAATTAGATTTGTTCACAAATTATTCGTACGCTGAAAGTCGAACTAAAACTGTAAACAAAAAGGGGAAAAGCTTTTAAAAGCTTTCATATTCGTGATATAGTTTTTTTGTGTTTACAACCACTGTGTCGAGGCCCTTTCTGATGAACATTTCACATACATGGGTATCACCAGCCCAGTAACCAACGTTTTTGTGCTCGTAGGAAATATAATAGAGAGCTTCAAGAAGAATTTTTACACTCCTTGATGGCCTTTTGACCTTAAAATGGTTTCGATTTCATTGCCAAAGATGATTCTTTCGTAAACGAAACATCCGTTTTGCAATAATAAATTATACGATTGGCACCTTTTAGCTGAGGTCAACTAGTATTTAACTGTCAATCTTCATTAGATATGTAAGTTTTAGTTGACCTTAGCTAACAAGTTACAGAAACTAGTCAAAACAAATATACAAATTTTTTCTCTAGTTTTTTTTTATTACTGTTCTGTTGATCTGTTACACCAAATCTTTTTTTTTTAGATACATTTGATAATAACACAATGTTAACTTGAAGATTTGGAAATACGATGGCAATAATAAATGAATACCGTTTTATATCTACCATCGTTGTCTTATGTCATACATTGCATCAGCAAGATTTGTATTAATCTTTTGTAAAAAAAGGTTATTTGAGACCATTTACAAAATGATTGTAAAGCGTGTGTTGGTAATCGAGACGATTTAGACATGTAATAGATAGACGTATATTAAAAACACATGTTTATTGCAGAAGTCTATGTATTGACCTCTAAGTGTCTTCCGTTTATATGTGTGTGATTGCTGTCTTGTTGCCGCAATGCCCCATATCTTCGTTGATGCAATTTTTATAATCATAAGTTGGAAATCACTTTACATATTAACTTATAGCGCCACTGCTGAGTCTGATGAAGACGAAACTCTAATCTGGCGTTACAAATGATAATCCTGGTATCTAATCTAATACATTAAAGACACATTTACGGAAAAACTCTAAAATCAATTTAATCTCCTAAGAAATTATAAAGAGACTACAAAAAAGAAGGTTAGCCATATGTTATAATCTCAATAAAAAAACTTGCAAGCTTTGTCTTACAAATTTTTTTCGTTTACTCAATCGTTAAGCACTCCAGATTGTGCAGCAAATGTGTTATATGTTTAATGCGTCACTGATGAGTCTTTTGTGGTCGAAACGGGCGTCTGGCGTACACAATTTTACTCCTGGTATCTATGATGAGTTTATGTACTCAAAAATAGTAACGATAGTTGAGCTATTATAAAGTGAGAGCCAACACTCAATGTAAGCTAAGGTCGTGAAAAGATTTTATCCATAGTCAACATGATCAACAAAAACAATAAATGTGCAAAAATTCGGTATCATGAATTCAATGACTTGAATAAGTTTGAAACACATTAAAACTTCTTTATTCAGGTTTGAACGTTTCCGATGAAGATAGATCCACAAAAATGCTTCGTACGCATGCAATTCATAAAGTGTTGTATTCCTTTTTTAACCATAACAAACATTTGTTAGGTAACAAGGAAATGATTTCATACGTATTTTCAGGTTGCTTTCTTCTAAAGAATCAACCAACAACAGTATTCAAGATGCCATCACCTGGATCTTGTGAGAAAGAATGTTCAACTGAATATTTTGGTTTTAGTGTAAATATTATTTTTCAATATGGTTGTAACATTATTCACTAATTCATATTTTAAAACAAAGAAGTGATTTCCAATATGACATCTATCCAACAAGGATCATAGGACAAGGATACACACAACTACTAGGTCCACACACGGCAATAGGCAACAAGTAAACCCATTTAGTTTAGTAAACTGTAAAAGGCACCGAACAGGCTGATTTAAGTTGATAAAATTCAACGAAAAAAAAAAACCCAGTTATATAGGGTAGCAACTAAGTCAACATCTTTTTCCAGACTCTTGGTTTTGAAATAACACATCACGTTTGAAACGTGGCAGAGGTTAACATGTTTTTGAGCGCTCTTCCTTCTCCTAGAACTAGAAAAGTGTTTGCAAGCACAAGTTAAACACATTAACACTTTGAAAGTCACATGGAAATGGGTCGAATTATCAAATTAGTACTAAGTGCATACAGACTCACAAATTGAAACATATATATCGTTCGAAATGTACTCTAGAGTTACTGAAAGGTATTTCGAAGCCACATTTCAAATTATGAATAACCGATGTTTGCCCAAAGTAACATGTCAATAAGTACACATCCAACTGATAAAGTGTAAGGATTTCGTTGTATCTGAGAACATCATAACCTTGTGCAATGCAAAAAAAAACCAAATAATTATCGACACATTTGTTAATATATGATCTATTGTTGCATATTAAGCGTGGTATAAACTGTTTTGACAAATCATTTAAGGCTGACAAGTGGTTAACGTAAAGGAGGAAAACTTGATTGATAGCAAACAAAACTATGATATCTTAAAAGATATCCTGTGTGCTTACTTAAATAAGAAAATAAGACGATACTTAGTCGAAATACAAATTACGTATGACAGATATCAAAACAGAACAGTGTATCTGCAATTTACCGATGTAAAATCTCATAAATTCACTAAAAAGATAAAACTCAAATAAAAAGACAATCAGGAAATAGCATGAACTCACGAAAGAGCTAGAACGGGTTCGTCGGTATTAAATGTCACATTCTATGAATGCATCACCTGTATTGCGAATTCACACTCAGACAAGATCTGAAATCAGGAATAAAATACACTTGGGTAATTTACATGAAAACGACTATTCTAGTTTAAAAACAAAAACCTGAAAAACATATGTTAACAATGGCATTCTGTGTAGAAAAGTGATTTTCACATATCTTTTTTATAGAAGGAAAATGATTCTTGTTCCTGTTTCGATAGAAACGACATAAAGTTTAACAAAACTACAAACCTTTCGTCATGCAAAACATCAGATGGTGAAACAGTATTAGTTTATAAGAGTAAGTAAACATTTTATAATAGCGAATCGTTAGATCAGCAAATGAGCATAAGCGTAAAAGGCTATTATATTATCTGAAATTATTGCAAACACCAAATGTAACCGATCGACGAACTTTTACTTGCACTGCAAAACACGACATGTGCAATTAGTGGAACAAATAGAAACTGTCACACTCCTGAATACCTAGTTTACCTAGATATTGATTTGACTCGTGTTGCCTTAACTAAGGTTTGCAGTGAATTTGGTTTTATCAGTTTTAGGGACTTCTCCCTTTTTAAAATTTACCTTGGAGTACTTTTTTTTGTCGTCCTTTTTTTTGGCAGTAATGCTTTTGTTTTGGACTTGTGGTAAGGGATTGAACCTTGTTTTTTTTCACCCCTCCCGCCGGCTTTCAATATAACCTCTAACATGTATGAAAAAAAGTTAGTTGTTGGTCATGTGTGGTGTACTACCGTCCAATACATTTGTGTACTTCTCTTATCGATTGGTGTATTATTACGGGAGGAAGGGGCTTACCCGTAATATATAATCATTTAATAGTATGATACAGAAATGATATTTAAATCAAAAGAATAATAATTTAATGAATATATGACCAACGAGATACAAAATTACATCGGTAGGATCAGATAAACCTGAATGTTACCACATTTCTGATGAACAGTGTAACATTTATACACGTAATGTCACGTATTTGATCTGCATGTTTTTTCCTCAGATTACAAAAAGCCTTGTTAATCAATGCACATAGTAATGATTACCGTCTATCTACAATAAATATAGACAGCACATCATTAGAAAAAAATGTACGTTTCCTTATTGTAACAGTTTTTGTAGGTGTTTGTCGCACATTCATCAAAGATAGTAGCCTTTTTTATGTTGAACGCAAGACTCGCCAAGACTCGCGTTTCGTCTACATTATACATGTTATACTTATTAGTGACGCTTGAATCAAAACCGTTGGTAGGCAAAATCAAGTACGAAGTTGAGGAGCATGGAAACCGAAGTTTCACTAAAGTTGTGTCAAAGAAGGCTAAAGCCCTCTATACTTGTGGTAGGACAAAACATTACTTTTTCGAATAATTCAAAGTTTTAAACTATAAATCAGAAAAATTAACATATCAATGATATTTATGTCAACACAAAAGTGCTGAATACTTGGCAAGTGCTATCCTCTGGGTCAAAACATCCATTAGCAAAGGCAACGATCCAGTGCTTGTAAAAGATTATCAAATATAAATTGCTTATACTTTTGAAACTGAAAATTAAATCTTGTTAGACAATCCTTGTATGTTTGTTTAAAAGAACTGATTCCAACAACAAATACATGGAATATGATTATTAAAAATGCCGGACATTACGATAAATAAAATTGAGAATGGAAATGGGAAATATGTCAAAGAGACAACAACCCAGCCAAAGAGCAGAAAACAGCCGAAGGCCACTAATGGGTCTTCAACGCAGCGAGAAAATCCCGCACCCGGAAGCAGGCCTCAGCTGGCCCCTAAATAAAAAATTGTACTAGTTCAGTAAAAATGGACGTCATACTAAACTCCAAAACATATAGATGAACTAAAATTAAAAAACATACCAGACTAACAAAGGCGAGAGACTCCTGACTTGGGACAGGCGCAAAAATTCGGCGGGGTTAAACATGTTTTGTGAGATTTCAAACCTCCCCCTATACCTCTAGCCAATGTAGAATAACTTATTTTGTTTTTTCGATTGATATTTAAACTTATTTTGCATTCTACTGGTGGACTTCGGTATTGCGTTTAGGTATATTAATGAAACCAGTCAGTCATTTACCCCATTTCTAGATCTGCTACGTATCTTGTTTTTAACTTGGCAATAGTGACTTCAAACTAGAATCTTCGACAAACGTTATGATTTTAACATTCTAGTTGCCTGCTCTCCTTTCTCAGCAGTAATGTACATACTGTCCCAATGTATGGTGTCTATATATCTTAATTAAGACGTTACGTTCGTGTATGTGCAAGCTATATGGATTTTTCTAACACGGTTTTAGTCCTAAAACAAAAAAACTTCTTCAACAGAGCTATATTGAAAATCGACTGAAATTGACGCGACATACATTTTGCAGTCACCATCACGAATCAGTTGACCAATACGATGTGTCTGTGTCTCAACCCCCTAGCAACACATTTTCGCATTATAAGATCTTAAGATAACAGAAAAGAAATCTGATCTAATAATATACCGGTTAGTTTTTATAACGGTTTGTGATATTTTGTGTGTTTATTCGCATGTCAGGTGATGCAAGTATTACTGGAGACGACTACCCTGTCAACGCGCCAGGTCTTGCTCCTTTTAGAATTCCTGCGATTCCCTTATTTTTGCGATTACCTTTTTTTGTATCTTCATAATAGATTTATGAGATTTGAACATCTGTAGATTACTATCGCCTCTCGCATTATCTTAATAATTATTCGTTGTCGTCTAATATGATCTTTTGTAACGTGTTAAACTTTATATTCCATGCATTTATGTAGTTTATAATGGTACAATAAAACCATATGAAGCCGAAGATGGACTTTGTTCGACATTGACTTGCACCCATCCTGACGTTGTATTTATAGATGAAGCACCTTGTAGAGGCAATTCTGGAATTCAAGGTGTTTGTGGTAAGTCATATGAAATTTATATCATACTGTGTACACGTGATTTTTGAATCAGTATAAGTTTATTATAAGTACTTGATCGATATAAGTAACAACTTCCTTTTAAGCTTTACTGTTGTTAGACAAAGATAAAGATAATTCCTGAAACATATGGAGTTCACAATGATACAGACATCAGATCTTTCCGACAAAACACTCAAATATTCGGTTCTCGAATGGTTGTTAATCACATTCTGACAGATGAAAGAATGCTCAAATTATTTTATATATGTATTGCACATTACATGTATTAAAGTTTTTTAGTAACATATACCACTTATGGAATTTATTTCTATTTATAACACTTGTATTTTCAAGAGATGGGATGAGGTCGACCTCCGAGACATTTTGGGGTCTTCCGCAGATTCAAACGTTTAAAAACTGTTGGGACCAAGACAAATTATTACTGAATTCTAGTGCCTGTCAATATCTTACACAATATATAAAACAGTCTGCTTGGACAAATGTTTTTAGAGAAGAATTAGAAGTCGTACGAATATTAGGTAATTTGATGTCCAGTCATAACTCAAATGTATAAGTATATATATAACGTGTCTACAAATTCAACCTAACAATATTAGAGTAAATCTGATTATTTACTTCTTCCCCGAGCGGGGCTGGAACCTGAACATTTTACTTCTCACTTCTACGACAACACCGCTTTCCATTGCGCAGACGCCTTATCCCCTCTTCTACCTATAGCTGATAAGAATCAGCTTTCGTTTCATATATATATAATGTATAGTATACATTTGTTCCGTTTTAACAATTCTGACCTTAATCAATCAATTTAACTCATCATGTGTTCTGTCGATTTGGGACAAAATTATGTGGCAAACGAATGTTATCCTTTTGCCAAGTATCGTGTTTGTTTTGGCCACATGGCACAAATTTCAAATGAACCTTTGTTGTTTTTAAGTTAGTTTGTTTCGTATCTTCTTCCGGTTATTATGAATATTGTTTAAACCGCGCTGTTGAGGTCATGGTGGGAATATATGCCGTAATTACCAGAGGTCGGGGATTCGATCGTCGGCTTCGTCAGTCACTCAACAGACTTGAATATTTGTGTTTGGTACATCCCCAAAATAAAACACAGTAGCAGAAAACACTTGTCGGATCAGAGTCAGAAACATGTGTCCGGGTAGGAGGGCGTGTTTTCATGCAGACCGTTATTTTATTTACAATTAAGTTATTAAATCAACTAAGAATGTCGCTCTAGAACAAAGCATAATTCATATTATAGTTTAAATCTGTGTGCATATTATTTTAGGATTGATATTTACACTTGCCTTATTGTGCACAATGTATGCTTAATCCTTATTATTGAATATCTGTTTTCTGAATGAACTTACTCATATATGTTATTTTTGTCATGTTTGTAGGCGACGGCAAAGAAATACCAACATTTTGTCTCTCTGCAAACATTTCAAAGTCTGATAACAAGGAATATCTTTTGAATCTGCTTCGTCAGAATTGCTCCGCAACACTAGAGTGGTTT
This sequence comes from Mytilus californianus, assembly GCF_021869535.1. Lineage (NCBI taxonomy): Eukaryota > Metazoa > Mollusca > Bivalvia > Mytilida > Mytilidae > Mytilus > Mytilus californianus. Next base: position 30,788,251 of record NW_026262615.1, read on the forward strand.
GTTTGTAAAAACGGTACAAATTTTACCTATTATATATAACAATTAACTTAACTTGGAAAGTCTGGTTTATTATGTCACGAGGTACATTTCTCATTTGGAGAAGTCGGTATAGAAATAAGAGAAGTTATGAATACGAATCAAACATAAAGAATCAGATATCCAAAAGATATATAAAGGGTAACATAAGTCTTTTCTCAGGATTTAAGTTGTGTCTGTTTTTTAAAACTTGTGATTAGATTGAAAAGAAATTATCAATAATTTACCGAATTTTCCATATTGCAAAACAAAAAAACAAAAAAAATCATTATAAACTTGACTGAACCAGTGAAACTGTACTTGATGCGCGTTTTAAGAATTAATGTCGCTCATGCATGTCATGTGAAGATCGACGTCAACATATTTTAAATCCATAACATATTACAAACGTTGAAAATCTGATGAAGCAAGACAGATATGACACACCATAACCACTGACGAGGTTCCTTGTCATTCACAGGCACATTAAGTTGTTGCGGGTTTTAGATTACTTAAGAATCTCTACCATGCGTCTTAAATTATATGTTATCTCGATCAGTGTACTTACTAAAGCATGAACTAATAATGCGTTCAGGAAAAGCGTTCGAATCTAACATAACGCTAGCGTAGGAGAACAAACTGTTATATTGTATTACAGTACAATGTACATACACAAATACAATAACTATAGTGGACTGTATAAAAGTGCTTGAAACCAAACTGATATGAAATCGTGTCGTACAACAATATAATGTCGTATGCTCTCTGGTGGATCGTCATTTCTGTGGCAATCATACGACATATTCTTTTGTTATATGGACTATGTTTTGAAAACTTAGTAGTTAAAGACAATTCAGTGGAATACTTCGACAAACTCCACAGGTCCCGGATTTTGAACCTCCGTTTTTATTAAAAGAGAAGGGTTGAATTTAAACAAAATCAAATTATGTAAGGTAAAAAGTAAAATCACAAAAATATCGAACTCCGAGGAAAATTCAAAACGGAAAGACCCTTAACAATTGGCAAAATCAACAGCTCAAACACATCAACCGGATGGATAACAACTGTCATATTCCTGACTGAGTACAGGGACTCATGAACATAGTCCGGTATTTTTAATATGATCTTTTTTTACTCATTATATTCCAAAATCAAATGTATATTGACATATTAGTATCAAATATGTGATAAAGATTGCATGCTAATATTTGTTTTCAATATTATAGGAGATATCTTATTCCTTATTCAATGCAAAACAAGTCAAAAAAGAAAACAACATTGCATGCGTCCGTAGCGCTTTTCTGGATTTACATTTATCAGAAACGCTCAATGTAAAGTTAGCATATTTCAAGTCGTTTGAACAATGTGAAATCCTATGAGTATTCAGTTTTTATTTTTCAATAGGATGTTTATAGTCCATTAAGTATAAAAACTCTTTATTTCTTTCAGATTCTATTAGAGTTAGAAACAATAACAACGAATATGAAGAAACAGCATCAAATCAAGGTAAATGTTTTGTTTTGTAATCTCTTTTCACACGATTCTCTATAGGAACGTAAATGACAAGCTAACATTAAATACAACGTTTAATAATTTATGATTATGCGTGCGTGTATGGGATCTAACAGAGATCAATCACGCGATGTTAAAATATATTGCAATTATGATATACGGATTTTTCTGAATATTATTACATTGACGTTAACGTAAAATATGTTTTTATATATACATGTTACTGTTTTCACAGAAATATTTTTGTTCTTTTAATGCCAGATAGACTTTTGTCATTATTGTATAGTGCATTCAATGTACAATATCATGGAAACAGCTTGCGCTTTTACAGTAGTCTGGACAAACAACCAAACTGAATTAGTATCTTTATAAATAGATATTTTGAACAAAGTCGTCATATGGTCTTGTATTGCTTTTCTGTGTATATACAATACATAGATTGGTTTAAGTTTCAGATAGAAAGTAATCACTGAATGAGCCAGCATGATTGACTATTTAGGTGACCATTACAATGAGTTAGATGAACGACTCTTTTAAACTTTTGCAAACTTTTTAAACATATGTTTAATTTGTATATAAAAATTTCGTTAACAAAAATTTAGGATTTATAAATATTGTAAATAGCTCTGTTGACATCTTTCTTATATTGTTCAATTGAAGTTTGATGTTTACTTATTTAAAACTAGGCAGTCAAAATCCTACTCTTGTTTGTTTAAAAAAAAACGACAAGAATCTTGCACATTTATATCTAATTCAAATCATTTTTGTCACAGTGGATGTATCGTTACATTAAAGGGGCATTAGCTGTCAAATTTATGTTTACCGATTTGACTTAAATTCTCATATTTGATTTATAACATACTAAAACGTATATCTAAATTATAAAAAAAAAGTCTAAACTAAACAACGTACATTGCATGGGTTCGATAATATGTATCAGCATTCGGTGTGTAATTTATTCAAGACGCCCTCTAATTAACCATCGAGTTGACCACCAAAGACTGCCGACGGTCATATGACCCGATATAAATATAAATAACGATATAAATATATAGCGAACTCGTGCAATTGGATGTTTCTAGGTCCGTTTCATTTCATATTACTGTGAAAGTACTTTTATTTGTGGGGAATCAATTTTCGTGGTATTCATTGAGGCTTTATCCACGAATTTAAGTGTCCAACGAAATATTACAACTGTTGTCCAAAAACACACATAGAAAGATCCCCTGTAGGTTTGATTACATAGATACGGACAAATCATAGTAATCTAGAGAAAACATCGAATATCAGCAAACGCATTATGAACTATATGCAGTGTAGTAGCACCAGTGTAGCATGTACAACTTCAGTTGAATTTTAATCTTTAATAAACATAAGTTGTCTGACTTTTAACACTTTTATTCTCATGAAAAAATTAGTTTTGAAAGTTAAAAGTCAGACTTCCGGTGAAGATATATGATAATGAAGTGTTCATTTTATCTCCTCATATTTCTCACTAAAACATAATAATAACATATTGGGTTTTTTTTTTATATCATAAGTATGAATTCAAAGTACATTTGTAGCATTTCTTATGCAACCTTTTTCTTTAAATGACATGTTTATGGCCCAATTAACACCTTTGATGATCGTTAATCTGTTGATTGTTCGATCTTGGGTTAATTAGTGTCACCACTTTTGATTACATGTGTGCAACAATTAAAATGTTTACTTTGCAATTTCCTTCAATGAGACAATTTGTATTCAGAGATGAACAATCAGCTTGTTTCTGAAAGCAATTATTTTATTAAAAAATTAATGAATGCTATCAGAAATGAAAGACGAATATGTGAGTGAAATAAACAAAATATAATTATTTTCAAGAATCTTCGTTTCAGATGGGATCTTTACCTAAATTTTTTTCAGAAAACGAAAATCAACGAATTTAAGAAACCACGAACGTGTAACGTTTGCTCAATCCACGAAAATTGATGCCAAAGTACTTTCACAGTATCGGTTAACAATTTATGTAAATTATCGTTTTATATAAGAATAAGTTATTGAGGATCGAATCAGTCAATCAAATGGTTTACCCTTGGTTCACTTTCAAAGTTGACATTATTTTCCTTTTAATAACTGAACAAGTCTAGTTTATGCGTAACCCATCTCTGGCTAAGGGGTTAAATTGAAGGACACAGGAGCATGAATTAAATGAGGATGACTTATTCACTTGAAAGTTAATAATTCATCAGCGATGTTTCTTATCTTATTTTGACATAATTGAACCAAACTGTCTTCTAAAATGGAATAATATTTTAATATTTCACTCTCATTAATGATAGAACAAAAAAAAAATCATATTTCCTTTTTTTTTATATCTCGTAGCTAATGCCTCTTTAACAGAAGTGTAATAAATTACAAAATATGCAGATTAAAAAAGAAAAATTATGTGATTATATTATCGGCTTTGTGAAATAAAGTAGTTGTGGTAGTGCCTCTTGGCTGTAACGAATGCGAAACAAACGATGGAGGCAACAGCGTAAACTATTTGTATAACGTTTCATATTTCAAGGGGTCATCTGATCTCTAGTAGATAGTTGTTCTTTGGCAATAATCATCTGATCTCATACTTATGAAATAAAAAAAAAGCCCAATATGTTATTATTATTTTTTAGTGAGAAATATGAGGAGATAAAATGAACACTTCATTATCATATATCTTCACCGGAAGTCTTACTTTTATCTTTCAAATATAATTTTTTCATGAGAATAAAAGTGTTAAAAGTCAGACAACTTATGTTTATTAAAGATTAAAATCCAACTGAAGTTGTACATGCTACACTGGTGCTACTACACTGCATATAGTTCATAATGCGTTAGCTGATATTCGATGTTTTCTCTAGATTACTATGATTTGTCCGTATCTATGTAATCAAACCTACAGGGGATCTTTCTATGTGTGTTTTTGGACAACAGTTGTAATATTTCGTTGGACACTTAAATTCGTGGATAAAGCCTCCATGAATACCACGAAAATTGGTACCCCACAAATAAAAGTACTTTCACAGTAATATGAAATGAAACGGACCTAGAAACATCCAATTGCACGAGTTCGCTATATATTTATATCGTTATTTATATTTATATCGGGTCATATGACCGTCGGCAGTCTTTGGTGGTCAACTCGATGGTTAATTAGATGGCGTCTTGAATAAATTACACACCGAATGCTGATACATATTATCGAACCCATGCAATGTACGTTGTTTAGTTTAGACTTTTTTTATAATTTGGATATACGTTTTAGTATTTTATAAATCAAATTTGAGAATTTAAGTCAAATCGGTAAACATAAATTTGACAGCTAATGCCCCTTTAATGTAACGATACATCCACTTTAAGAAACGACGAACGTGTAACGTTTGCTCAATCCACGAAAATTGATGCCCAAGTAATTTCACAGTATCGGTTAACAATTTATGTAAATTATCGTTTTATATAAGAATAAGTATGAATTCATAAGTATGAATTCAAAGTACATTTGTAGCATTTCTTATGCAACCTTTTTCTTTAAATGACATGTTTATGGCCCAATTAACACCTTTGATGATCGTTAATCTGTTGATTGTTCGATCTCGGGTTAATTAGTGTCACCACTTTTGATTACATGTGTGCAACAATTAAAATGTTTACTTTGCAATTTCCTTCAATGAGACAATTTGTATTCAGAGATGAACAATCAGCTTGTTTCTGAAAGCAATTATTTTATTAAAAAATTAATGAATGCTTTCAGAAATGAATGACGAATATGTGAGTGAAAATAAACAAAATATAATTATTTTCAAATATCTTCGTTTCAGATGGGATCTTTACCTAAATTTTTTTCAGAAAACGAAAATCCACGAATTTAAGAAACCACGAACGTGTAACGTTTGCTCAATCCACGAAAATTGATGCCCAAGTACTTTCACAGTATCGGTTAACAATTTATGTAAATTATCGTTTTATATAAGAATAAGTCATTGAGGACCGAATCAGTCAATCAAATGGTTTACCCTTGGTTCACTTTCAAAGTTGACATTATTTTCCTTTTAATAACTGAACAAGTCTAGTTTATGCGTAACCCATCTCTGGCTAAGGAGTTAAATTGAAGGACACATGAGCACGAATTAAATAAGGATGACTTATTCACTTGAAAGTTAATAATTCATCAGCGATGTTTCTTATCTTATTTTGACATAATTAAACCAAACTGTCTTCTAAAATGGAATAATATTTTAATATTTCACTTTCATTAATGATAGAACAAAAAAAAAATCATATTTCCTTTTTTTTTTATATCTCGTAGCTAATGCCTCTTTAACAGAAGTGTAATAAATTACAAAATATGCAGATTAAAAAAGAAAAATTATGTGATTATTTTCTCAGCTTTGTGAAATAAAGTAATTGTGGTAGTGCCTCTCAGGTTTTATCTTGGCTGTAACGAATGCGAAACAAACGATGGAGGCAACAGCGTAAACTATTTGTATAACGTTTTATTTTTCAAGGGGTCATCTGATCTCTAGTAGATAGTTGTTCTTTGGCAATAATACCAAATCTCTTTTTTTCTTTATAACGTATGCTATTGACATCTGCGCATGCCAAAAAGAATTATATGCTGTTTGTGATCAAAATTTACTCCAAAAGATTTTTTGAAACTTTAATTTTTTTCTTTTATTTATTTTTATTGCGAAATACGTCATGCTAATTTTAAAAGTATGTTCGAATAGTGACTGTTTATGTTTTCTTTGGACGTTTACTATTTTCCATATATGATTTATTTAGAAGACTTTTTAGTAATATTGCAGACCTTTCGAAAAATAAAAAGTCTTTTGATTTCAAACTTTGAAATGGTTTTAGTCTTATTTTCCATCCGATAGTGTACAGCAGTTTGTTAAATTTTCTTAATTTCACTCATATAAAAAAACTAGTGGTTGTTACAATTTATATATCAAACTAAAAGTCTGTTGACTTTATGCGACTTGTCTGTTCTACGAAAAGCGATTCATATCTTAAATAATGATAAAGCAACTCCCTCGTTGTGGGAAGAGAAAGACTTGAGATAAAAATTGCAGTGTACAGTCGTAATTTGTTTATTACTTCGATCATTGATACTTACCCCATATCTTTTTTTATATACATTTCAAAATATTCATAAGTATATATAACTTACTTTGGGAACACGACATATGCTACAAGTTGAACAAGAGCTGCTTGTACGTCGGGATTTCTGATTTTTTTTTAAAGTGATAAGGTGTTTAATTCATTTGAAAATTATATTACAGCTCTGATGTTGAAGCTAGTGATTGTTCTTCTACGTTTTGTTTTTTACATGTTTTAGTTCTTTGAAGAATTAAATTGTGTAAGACTTCCAATTATTTTCGCTTTAAACATCATTAATGATTAGAAGTAAGAAGATGTGGTATGAGTGCTAATGAGACAACTCTCCATCCAAGTAAAAATGTATAAAAAGTAAACAATTATAGGTCAAAGTACGGCCCTCAATACGGGGCTTTGTCTCACACCTAACAGCAAACTATTAAGGGCCCTGCAATGACTAGTGTAAAACCATTCGAACAGGAAAACAAATGGTCTAATTTATATAGAAAACAAGAAACGAGAAACACCTATGAACCACATCAACTAACGACAACCACTGAACAACAGACGCCCACCACAGTCCCCTTCCCTGACCTTGGTTCTTGCAGTTACTGACAGCTAGTTCAAAGAAAAAAAACCAATTAGAAATAAAATCCTAAAGCTTAGACTGAAATATCAATCAGTACACATCCAACATGTAATGGATTTAGTAAAGACGTCATTAACAGTTAGAGAAAAACATGACCATTTTCAATTATAAGATACAGGTTTCGACAGACTGTGTGCCATAAATGTACATGTGTGTAAACTATTATGACCCTTATATTAAATGATTTTATGACCCTTATATTAAATGGTTTGTTGTTATTGATATACCATAAGACCATTGTACCCCCATACCAGAGGTATTATAAATAACAGTTGAGAATTAGTGTATATGCATCTCATTTGTGAGTTTTGTTTTTACTGAACTCAATTTATATAAATTATTACAACATACACAGTTTACGATGGAACAACGTGGTCTCAAGCATTTCAGGCATGCGGTTCCCAAGGTTTAGAAAATGAAGATTCAATCTTAAGAACAGTTAACATATCGGACGGACCGGAGTTTTGGATTGGAATAGCTGTTTACAGTGTCTTAACACAATGGATCAAAGAATTTGGTATGGTATAGATTTTTTTCTCCATTATTGTATTACATGCTTCATAACGGAAGAAATGAAGAATTTGCTTATAATAACTATTTTTAATTGTTAGTGTGATATCAAACAATACAACAAAAATACATTCTGAAAAATATCATTTTCTTAATTTCTTTGTTTTACTGACGTGTTGTGTATCTGTTTTATAGAAAACTACATAAATCAAATTTCAAAATGACTAAAACGACAACTGATCATCAACTAATTGTCCTAAAAGAGGGTCGAAAGATACCAGAGGGACAGTCAAACTCATACATTGAAAATAAACTGACAACGCCATGGCTAAAAAATAAAAAGACAAACAGACAAATAATAGTATACAAGACACAACATAGAAAACTAAAGACTAAGCAACAGGAACCCCACCAAAACCTGGGGGTGATCCCAGGTGCTCCGGAACGGTAAGTAGATCCTGTTCCACATGTGGCACCCGTCGTGTGGATTATGTTATTACAAATCAGGTAAATAGTCTAATACGGTAGGTCACATTCGTGAAAAGGGACGGGTATTGTAGTTACGACATAAGGAACATATCCGACATCATCTGTGAAACGGTTATTCCATAACGGTCCTAAGTGATATGTCACTGAAAATGAAAATACATTATAGCGATTTTCGTATTGTAATACGAGCTGTATTTGTCCCATATCATACAACGCCTGATAGATTGATAACAAGTAAAGATTTAGACACACACTTTGATGAATATATATATACATATATAGGTTTGTGTAATACGTTAGATTGCCTTCTTATACAGCGGTACAGGTTTGGACAGGAAACTTTTAAGAAAGTATATTGTACTTACAGATTGCACTTTGTAGATACAGTTATTTCTCAAACCACTAATCTTTTGGGGAGATATATATTATTCATAGATGATTAATTTTATTTACGTATTGCTTCCCAGAAATGATCTCTATGTTTCATCTCGTTGAGACATGATTATATAACTTGGGAATTTTACCAGTAACTATACATATTCATATCGGTCAAATTGAAATATGTGGGAAACCTATAGTCTTGGTAGGTGTAGCACAGAATTTAGGAGTAAGTTTAAACTCTTTGAAGTTCGGGGCATACACACGTTGAAAAAATGCAGCACAGCCCTATATTTTGACCTTTGAAAAATATAGTAGTGCATATGAACTTTCATTCTAGGATATAATTTTTTTTTCAAAACTTCATAGCAAAATTTTTAAGTGTTTTTTTTTTTTTTTGCATTCATCAATTTTTCAGTATTTACAGAAAATCAACCTACAGCTATGACACAAACGTTTTGAACATGAAAGTCTATATGTAACAATTAATAAGTATAGTCAATCATTTTTGCATTGATAGCAACAACCATTTAAAGCAATGTCAGATTTGTTTTTATGATATTGAAAAAATATAGACAATATGTGCGGCACGTTCTCTAGGATATATTGAACCGTATAATTTTGAAATATGCATGATTTCCTTAAAATTATGGGGGCCAGGTTTCGAAATAATCATGACATGTCCGGAGATATAATTTTACATACTTAAGGTTTGTCTTGACCCATTCAAGAATTCCTTTTAGATTGTAACTCTACTAACAGAATTCTAATCAGGAAGGTCTCTTTACTTAAAAGATTAAAATATCTATTTACTTTAATATGGGTATTTATAAGACGTTAGTAAACAAATGTATTGGTACATATTTACAGCGTTACACATTCTTCTCTTCATTCCACTAGTAAAAGAGGGGCGAAAGATACCAGAGGGACAATTAAACTCACAAATCGAAAGTAAACTGACAACACTATGGCTAAAAAAATACAAATAGACAAACAATAGAATACAAATCACTACATAGAAAATTAAAGACTAAACAACACGAACCTCATGAAAAACTGGGTGTGGTCTCCGCTGCTCCGGAAGGGTACGCAGATCCTGATCCACATGTGGCATCCGTAGTGTTGCTCATGTTAGTAAAACCCGGTAATAAGTGAAAATCGGTAGGTCAAATTCGTTAAAAGGAGGCGGGATTGTATTAACGACATATCCGCTATCATCTGTGAAACGGATATTCCATAACGGTAAACGTATTCGTGGTGGCGACCGTAAAATTGACGAAGGGATGATTGAAACTTTACCATTTGGAACTCTTGGTTTAATTGTTTCCTTATGACCAGCAACCCTCAAGGAAATCATGATAAGAAATACAGGTTCGGGAAAATCGTATCAATTAGGAGATATATACTCCGTATATAGGCTCTGCTCTAGTATAAGTTTATTCTAAACAGTGACATAATTTCAATTAGACATGTTTCACATGTACTTCGGGAACATCATGGGAATATGTTAAACGGAAAATAAAGTTTCATCAATTGGCGTTAAGAGGACTAAACGGTATATTTTATTCATACCAATATCTAGTCAAATGACACTGTTATAATCTCGGTATAAACGTAAAGGAAATACTTACATGATTATCGTTATCAGTACTGACATCGACAGATGAACCAAAAATATGGACGAATTGCTGAAGATCGCAGTGACTAAGGTTAAGTGTCGTGCCCATATTGTTATTTTGGAGGCAAACTAGTTATAATTCCTAGCCGTAAGAGTCGCACATTACCGGTTTAAACAACATACAAAAAGACAACACAACGTCTAGGTAATATATTTATAACGTGTGTTTAGATTGGAAGATGACATGATACAGTAGAAACAGATATTTAAAATTAATTATTCTAAATTATCAGTTTGTTTTCAAAGATCTACCATCGACATGAATAAACATTCATTCTCTTTAGGCCATTGCAGCATTTTATGTCAAACTATAAACTACTTTGGATACATGCATACGGTAGGGTTAACTCAATATGTTTTATTTATGTACGTTACAAATTAAAGATTCATCAAAATATAGAAAAAAGAGGTGTTAGGTGAATATGAATTAGACAGCACATCATCCATATAATAATTATCATTATACTTCACGTTAAAATGCCAGATTTTGATTGGCTAATACGAGGGAGATAATTTATTATATCCCATGGCTGAGTGGGAGACCATTTTTTTAGTTTCACCCTCTGGTGAAACCCAACAAAAAATCGTTAATCTAAAGGACAATGAAATGCATTTACATCAAGAAATTAAAGACAAACTTTTACGTTTTGGCACAGAACGATTTCATTGACAGTTAAAACATGCAAAATTAAAGAAATAAAACATGTTGCTTCAGTTCTGTCGATTTTTCGAATATCCGTACGTTGTTACGTATTTGACATCATAGAAAAATACTTTAAGTTTAAAATTCAACTGTCAAAGTCAATAAGGACAGGACATTCAGTATAATAAATTATTTAACATATAGCTTAGATAGTGATGGAGCAGATGATTGTTACCTTTGGAAAAGCAATGTCAACCTTGGCTTCGCCCCTGTTGACCATTTTTTTACAGAGTAAAAATCTGATCCATCATCCTCTTAGCTATGTGTTATTTATATAATAACATTATGCATCGAGAGGTTAACATATAGTATGTAGAAGTTGATGGAATCGATGTCTATACAGTATGGCAGACTCTGAAGATCGATGTTGTCTATACATTTTTGTTGTATATCAATTTGACGGTTGTCTACTTAAATGATTTTGAGAAATACATATTATTTTATGCTTTTACTTAAACAATACAACAGTACCATATATACAATGAACAAGTGTTCATGCATAACGTTTTTAGTATTTGATGTTATCATGATTTCAGATCTGTTCATATAACTATAGCATAGCATGCAATGCAACGATTTACACTACCTTTTTGAAATAATGAAACGTCAAAGTTTACAAAACATAGACTATTGCCTGCTTGGGGATATGTGTGTATGCCCATATTAACTGTTTAAAGGAAATACATACTGTAATATTAATAGGTTTCATAACGAGTGCACATGGGATATCGCTTCATATCAACTCTAATTATTTAATTTCAATATAATAATAAACGAGCCTTCAGTGAGTTTATCATTACTATTTTAATTAAATAACGAGATTTGATATCAAGCAATATCCAATTCTCACACGTTGTTTAACTTATTTCTCTTACGAAATGTGTGTGTACAATAAAAAAATCCGCAAAATGTTCGTCTAGTATTTTGTACCATCCAGTATGGCATCATATATCCTTTTACGGTGTCAAACTTTTTATGACTCTTTGTACGCTTCAGAATGTAATAAAATTTAGCAAAAAGATGATTGTCAGGTGAAACGTGTGAGTGTTTTGTATAAATTGAAGAAATAACAGATATCCGTTGCCATGGAAGAAATGTAAATCGTCTCCACCTTCACTACAAACCAGTAAAGTCTGAAATGGCCTATATCTGTACTCGACTGTACTGATTTTTACTCGACCAGTCTGAATTGGTCCTAAATTTACTTGATAATACTCGATTGATGTCTGAACCGTACTTAATAGTCTGAACTTGTACTTGACCTTTACTCGACCAGTACTTAATCATTTTAAACGCGTCTGAACCATGATCGACCGAGTCTGAACCATGCTCGACCTAGTCTTAACTAGACTCGACCTAGTCTTAACCATACTCGACCTAGTCTGAACCATATTCGACCAAGTATTAACCAACCTAGACCTAATTTTGTATCTATAATTTGTATTTCATCAATTTAGGAACTGTTTTTAACAACAGCTTTTCCTCCTGGTTAGAAATTCGAACATCAATTTGAAATTAAAAATGTATTCAATATAGCAATTAAACAAATATTTCACAATAAACATAATATAACTTCAACACCATATTTATCAACACTTACATACTATATATATATATCACCTTTATAATAAAAAAAAAAACAAGCTGATCAAATTATCTCAAAACTGAATTATTTTTTTCAATTTTATTCAAATTTTTTTGAATGTTTCAGATATAATTTTCATCATTAAAACTTAAGAATAGTATAGATTTACGGTGTCAATTGAGTTTAGTAAATAATGCAGTGAACATTTTTTTTAATAAAATATATATAAAATGGTATATAAAGCAACTTAATAAATTAAAAAAAATGACACCTTTGTTTTGTAAAACCAAGAATTAATATAATCATGATAATAGAACTTCCATAGCAATCCTTTCTAACCTTTTAAAAAAGAAATATGTTCCAAAGTAGCAGTAAACATGTATCTATTTCAATTAAAATTTAAGTCAAAACTAAAGACATGGCATATAAGGAGCACATTAATAAGGTTTAATTACCTCAGTACAGGTAAAAAGAAAGCCCAATGTTTCTGAAACTCGTGTATTACTCATCTAGTGAATTCAAAAGGCCTTGCGATTTAAGTTTAACAGGATGTTGCAATTTTGGATGAATGTTATTTACAATTTAATACTCTTTGACTAGGTGTGATCTGTTTAATGAGCAATGCCCCAAGCAGGAGGTATTAATTTATACATTACCACAGAAGAACAATTTTATTAATTTCTTTAATTTTTTATTCTTTTTTCAATTTGATGCAAATTATATATAATATAACCAAAATTATTATTATAGATATATTTCTAATATAAGGTTAAACAATTTAAGTGATTTTGTTGGCTTTTGTTATTTAATTAAAAAATAATTATAAACTTATTGTATGCAACCTATGTAGTTTTTATTTAGGAGAATAAAGATTAAAAAAACAAATTAACCACGTGCATTTCAAGAAGCACCTTAATACTCTAAAACTTTAAAATTAATATAATTGAATTATTATACATGTATAAGATGAATTGATTTAACTATCTCTATTTGATAAATCTGAGAATCATGTAACGATAACGATGTGAAAATCTGTTTTTATATTTATCTTTATTCTATTGTGGCTATTGTTATGTCAGTTAAAAGGAAATTTATTTTAACCGTAAAAATAAAAAAAGTAGACGTTTTTTGTTCAAGTATTGTTCAGACTGGTCGAGTATTGTTCAGACCTTTGGTCGAGTATGGTTAAGACTGAAAAAAAATAGGTCGAGAACGGGTTAAGACTGTTTCAAACTGGTAGAGTAATAGTTCAGACTATTTTCATAGGTAAGGGTCAAGTACAAATCAGTACAGTCGAGTATGGTTAAAACTAGGGTCGAGTAATGTCGTGTAAAATTCAGACCAATTAAGACTGGTCGAGTAAAAATCAGTACAGTAGAGTACAGATATAGGCCATTTCAGACTTTTACTGGTTTGTAGTGCTTTGAAAGTCATTAATAACGTAACGAATAGCCAATGGAAGTGTTGTGATATCGTCTAATGATGCTGGAAAGCTAACCAAATTAACGCAGATTTGCGTATCACGTGTTAGTATTAGACTCCGTACTACAGTGTGATACGAGAAATAAATATTCATGCAAAAAATAGATAAAAGGCCACAACCATATGAGAAATGTAGTTAGTTCTGTTCCTTCACTGTAACACTGTATATCTCATGGGTCTATTTAATTGTACAGTAACAAAACATGATTACGTGACTACAGTAAGGTTGTGTAAATAAATTACTAGTCACACTCCCAAAATATATTTTTTATTGATTTACTTTCTATACTAATCAGCCACCATCAGCATGATCAGCGAACTGCATTTGCCTTCACAATGGTATTGACACACTTGAACGAGCTGATGTTTGTGAATGTGAAAGGACATCGTCAATTCATACCTTGTCCGTGTTTAAAAGTATGTAATATCATATTTTAATTATAGTATAAAAGTCATATAACAAGCATTATTGTATGTTGTATTGTTGATACAAAGTCAAACCTTTGATAACTGATGAAAATATACTACCGATGATTGAAAATGAAAAATATTGACTTGTTTGTAACAGTATAAGTTAGTCACGATGATTTGGGCTGTTTGCAATAAATGATAATCATAATATAACTTTTCAAACAGGTTAAAGAAGACAAAAAACCGAAATCGACAATACATTGATATACCGAAATAAAATCTCTGTGTCAACTTGGCGCACAAGAAAATTCATTTGATCACACATTTTCGTACCATGTCGAGCACCCAATCTTGATCCTGTAGAGGTAACTGAAACTCCGCTGTTGGTATAATCCGAATTAATAACATGCCAAAAGCGTACTTTCATAGTTAGTTGATTTTTTTATATACTGCATGCTCTCATATATACGTAAATTCTAAACATTTTGATTAAAAGTTTAACTAACAAAAATACAGAACTGCAAGGGAAATTCAATATGGAAAGTCCTTAATAAAATCGCAAAATCACCTAAAACTAATTAAAAGCCATTGTCATATTCCTGACTTTTGTAGAAATTGGTTGATAAAACCAGGGTTTATAGCAAGCAAAACCTCTCACTTGTATGACAGTCGCATTGAATAATAGAACAGTATTGCGCTGCCCGTACAAAAGATAATCAATTGAAATGTTTTGCATGACTTTTTAGAATTCAGTGGTCAGGTATTGGCGTCTTCGAACCCGGGTAAATGTGCTACGTTATGCTGTGGTTATTGTCAAGACGTCGGGGCTCTAAAGAATAAGTGGGAATCCAGGGATTGTTTTACTCCAGACATTGCTATTATTGGTAGATGTGGTAAATACATATATAAAACAATATACTTTTATTCTCATATATTTGTCTTAAATATTCATTCATTAATTTCCCCTTGTTGTTTAACAAGCAACCATCAATTAATAATGTCATATGACTAACAACGGAAAACATATAATAAAATGAAATAAACAAAACAACTACTGCATGTTAAATTGATATTTACTTAAGGTTAATGAGTCTTGAAAGGATGCATTTTATTTGTTTGTTCTTGTTTTTTTCTTCTTTCGATTAGTTTCGTCTTGTTTTGCTTCGATTTTTCGAGTTTTGGTATTTCCATTGTGCTAAGTCTAATTAGATAGGCCACATTCGGGGAAAAGGAAACAAAATTGTAGTGACAACAATTGAAACATATCCACCGTCATCTAAAAAACAGATATTTCATAACGGTCAACCATCTCGTGATAGCGTTTCTAAAATTTACGAAGGGATGTCTTTACTTAGGACATTTTTCACACGTCTTAGATTATGGTTTACCATTACGTTGTCTGGTCTTTTAAGTACCAAACGTGACCTATTCCCGATTGTGATTGTTTTGCTGAATGTGAATTAGCATTGCTATAAGACGTGTCAAGGTATTTTGTTATCCAACATTCATGTATTAAGTTTTGATGTTGTATTTGTTATACTGATCAGATATTGTTAAATGTCTTATCGTTTGTAGCTGTAATTCTTATTTTTTTTATTTTCTATTCGTGTGTGAAGGTAAAGATAATTAATCACCCAGTTCATTTATAATATTCTAGTTTGGGGCAACTAAACTTACACGATGTATTTGGTTTACAATTTGATCCCGAGACCCAAATGTTGCAAAACACTTGTCCTACCTCCATGACAAATATGTTGTTGTCCCCGCAGATAAAGCCCCAAACAACATCGTGTTTGTGTGTAAATCTCATTACATAAGCTGCTTGATAAATGAATTAGGTATTGACAATTCACTTGGAAACTCAACATATACCCTCACGACACTTACCAAAGAGGAAATTCCGGATAATCATTGGTCTGTTCTATGTTCCTTTGGTATTTCAACCAAAGATGAAGAACTTCATCTTCCATCACTGTATTGGATACCTAAACTACATAAGTGTCCTTACAAACAACGGTATATTGCTAGGTCTTCCAAGTGCTCCACGAAACCTCTTTCTAAATTATTAACATCCATTTTATCAGCAATCAAAGCCGGGCTCCAAAGTTATTGTAAAACTGCCTATTCTAGAGGTGGCGTGAATCAGATGTGGATACTAAAAAATTCCAAAGATCTTTTAGAGTACATACAATCTAAGACTCTCTCATCTTGCAATAGTATTAAAACATTTGACTTTTCTTCACTTTACACAAGTATTCCCCATTCCAAACTAAAAGACAAATTGAAAGAGTTAGTATTGCTTTGTTTCATAAAAAAGGATGGCGAACGTAGACACAAGTATATTGTCTTCGGGAGGGATTAATCCTATTTTGTAAAGAATCACTCTGATTCAACCAACAAATTCTCTGAAACTGAAATTATCAAGATGCTTGATTTCTTGACTGACAACATATTGGTTACGTTTGGAGGACGTGTTTTTCAACAGACTGTCGGAATTCCAATGGGAACCAATTGTGTCCCTCTTCTTGCCGACTTGTTTCTTTATGAGGCTGACTTCATACAGGAACTTCTTAGGAAGAAAGATAAGAAGTTAGCAATATCCTTTAACTTTACGTTCCGCTAAATAGATGATGTTCTCTCACTAAATAATACAAAATTTGGTGACTATGTTGAACGAATCTATCCCATCGAACTAGAGATAAAGGATACTACAGATACAGTTAAATCTGCCTCATATCTTGACTTACATCTAGAAATTGACAATGAGGTTCGGTTGAAAACAAAACTTTACAACAAAAGAGATGATTTCAGCTTCCCAATTGTGAACTTTCCATTTCTATGTAGCAAGATTCCAGCAGCACTTGCATACGGAGTATATATCTCCCAATTGATACGATATTCCCGTGCTTGTATTTCCTATCATGATTTCTTTGATAGACGGTTGCTGCTCACAAGGTAGCTATTAAACCAAGAGTTCCAAATGGTGAAGTTGAAATCATCCCTTCGTAAATTTTACGGACGCCATCACGAGTTGGTTGACCGTTATGGAATAACCGTTTCACAGAGGATATCGGATACGTTCCTTATGTCGTAGCCACAATACGCTTCCATTTTCACGAATGTGACCTAACGAATTAGACTATTTGCCGGATGTGTAATGACATAAGCAACACGACGGGTGCCACATGTGGAGCAGGATCTGCTTAACCTTCCGGAGCACCTGAGATCACCCCTAGTTTTTGGTGGGGTTCGTGTTGCTTAGTCTTTAGTTTTCTATGTTGTGTTTTGAGTACTATTATTTGTCTGTTTGTCTTTTTATTTTTTAGCCATGGCGTTGTCAGTTTATTTTCAATCTATGCGTTTTAGAAGAAATACCCGACATAGCTAGATAATACAATTAATTATCTAATTACTGACACAATTATATTATAATAGAATTGTAATTTTTATTGTTATTATATACATCAATTATCATTATTGCAAACTTACCTTGAACTATATTCTATTTTTGAAATTTTTTTGAAATTTACCTGTGACGTCACTTTTGTGCGTCGATCATACAATGCGTGGTTCGGCTGTGCTGTTTTTGTGTGCTGACCTAGGTTGTAAGTGTTCGTTTTTATTCTGTGATGACATGTATATCAATTATATGGTCAATTTTATAAATTTACTGTTTGCAAAAGTATGAATTATTCTAAATACTAAGGAATTTCTTATCCCAGGCAGATAACCTTAGCCGTATTTGGCACAATTTTTTGGAATTTTGGGTCACCAATGCTCTTCATCTTTGTTTGGCTTTCTTTACTATTTTGATATGAGTGCACTGGTGAGTATTATGTAGACGAAACACGTCATGCGTATTAAGTTTTAAGCCTGGTACCTTTAATAACTATTAGCATGTCGTAATGTTCTATTGTATTGTTAATTTGTGTATTTCTCTATTCTGAATGTTTTTTCATTTATTTGTATTGTAGTCCTGTCATGTGATGTTGTCATTTTAGTGTTATATTTAACATTGCCATGAAACCAGGAGGTTTGGCTAGCCACAAAACCAGGTTCAAGACACCATTTTTTTCTTAAAATGTCCTGTACCAAGACAGGAAAATAGCATTTGTTATCTTATAGTTCGTTTCTGTGTGTTGCATTTTCAGTTTGGTTTTTTGTTGCACTTTAGTATTTCTGTTGTTTCGTTTTTTTCCTCTTATATTTGATGTGTTTCCCTCAGTTTTAGTTTGGAACCCGGATTTGTTTTCTCTCAATCCATTTATGACTTACGAACAGCGGTATACTACTGTTGCCTTTATTTAGCTTCACCACTTGGAAGTCTTGGTTTACTTTCCAATTGATAATTAATATCATATTTCACAGCATTAGCATACCCTTTGTCTCATCGTTAACCGTTTGCATATCTCATTTGATACTTTATGTTCGTGTAAGTTCACTCTCTACGGACTGCAATATCAAGTGTATGGTTCTAACACAAACAAATGTTTCAACAGATTTATGAGGAAATGCGACTAAGTTTAACGTCCACCACCACGATTTGGATGACCGATATAATATGCATATGTTGCAACTCACTAATGACACATTGCAAAGTGTATTTTCAGTGGATTTGTTGTGTCTCCTTATTATTTTATACAGATTGTTTCTGTGTCAAATGCTTTGTTTGTTTTGGCAATTACCTCATATCCTTCCTTTTTCATATGTATGATTTACTGCTCAAAAACTACCGGTATATATGGATACGTGAATTTTATACCTGATGAAATGTTGGGTCAAAGAAAAAGTCAAGTGCATGCTCTAATTTCCCTTTGTCAATCCGCTGCCTGGTAAATTTCTCTTTGTTTGGTAGTGGAACACCTGCAAAAGCATACTTAAGCTATAATATATATGTAACAATATAAGCAAAATAAGTAGGCAACATCAACTTATCATTTGGATTACACCAATTCAGAGAGATCTGTACATGTTTTTCACCAAAATGTTCATATAAGAAGCAAAGTATCCCCTCAAAATTCAAGTTCAATAACAACATTGACCTTTGACCGCATAACTTGAAAACAAAAAGGTGGAGATTAAAGTTTGACATTGATATGAAGAAATGTAGCTTATATAGTGCCTTCAATACAGCTATGGACAGACACACATATATTTATTTTTTGATAATTTGTATTGTGATGCCTGCAAAAAATATAATTTCACAAGACAAGCATAACAAATGTTATTTTTCAATTTTTATGATAGCTAGGCTTCTGGAAACTAAATTAGTCCCCTGGATTTCAGCTGTGTTTGTATCCAATTGATGGAATACAAATGAACATAGTGATTATTGGCATAATAAGCTTATTTTCAAATTTTACTCAGTTTAGGGATGAGTGACGGAATACTTTAAAAAAGTAAAGAACTACCCTTTCCATGTTTAACAGCATGTTGTCTGGCTGTGTCAACAGCATACGGTGAGATCCCTGGCATAAGGTCCTGCAGTGCTTTTTTTGATGATAGATGCGACACCATTGACAAGGGCTGAATATTGGCATTTCTGTCTGATGACTCATTATATAGTTGTATGATCAACTGCTGTAGTTTGATATCCTCAGTATTTGATAATTCTGTTCTACTTGATGGTTCCTACATTAAATAAAAAAATTATCTTCTAGAGGTTCTTATGTAAAATTCTAATATAATGGCCTTGAAGGACTTTGAGACCACAAACATGGTGAAAAGGTGAAATACATATGAGTAACATGCGACAAAGGAGGCGTGGCTTATGTATATTCTATTTTTTCTTAGGACTATTTCTGTTTCTAGTAAATACATACATACAATGTTTTTAAAAATATGATTCGGCATTAAAAAGTAAGAATAATAAGCATCGACTCGTGATTAAATCCACAGCACACACACAAAAAGCAAAAACTGTGAGCAAAATGGTCAGCACATCAAGCTGTTTTGTTGTTGTGACCATGGTGATGGTAAACCTAAATCTATCACATATTGCGAAGCCTTAGGTCATTGCAGGTCTCTTAAGACATTAAAAATGTGCCGCACTTGTCCTATTAGAATCGAACCTGCTTGGGGGTAAAATACATGTACAGCCTGTGGCTACACAATGATATAATGGAGTCTCTATGAATTGTTCCTTAAAGAGAATTTAAGAAAGTGTCCATGGGACACACATACCCAAATTAAACTTTGGATCTAATTTCAAACCAAACTGAACAGACAGGTATGAGCCCTGTTTTTTTGTTATAAATACAATAATGCAGCATGAGAATATGGTTTGACATACATACTTTATCAATATGAAGTAACTGGAGTAGTTTCTTGGCTTGACTTGGTGCTATGCAATCTAAAGCTTCATGAACTGTTGTGGTTGCTTTTCTTTTCAAATATCTCAAGGTTGATGGTTTTAGATCTTCTAAATTAGTTCGAACCTGGAACTTGATTGGGCTTATCTTTCCATGGCCTAATATATCCATCGCTTTGTTTATAGAACTCAAAAAATGTATGTCATTTTCCTGGCTCCATGACGATATTTGTGAGGATGACTGAGAATTCAATGGCTGAAAATAAATGTAAACATTGTACAAACAGTCTGACATATGACACATTCAAGGGCAATAACTCTGTCAATTGAAATGATGGACAATATTGGTCATGAAACATTTTAGCAAAAGCAGCCAAGTTTGTTGATAGATCAAAACTTCAGATACAATTTATCAACAAGATACCCTAAGGAACATTAGGTTAAAGTTTGAAGGTATTTTGCCAATTAGTTTCCGAGGAGAAGATTTTTTAATAAGATTACAAAGATTTACGAAAAAATTGACTAAAATGGCAATAACTCCTTTAGGTGCCAATTGACAATTTTGGTCATGTTGACTTATTTGTAGATCTTACTTTGCTGAACATTACTGCTGTTTAAAGTTTATCTCTATCTATAATAATATTCAAGATGATAACCAAAAACTGCAAAATTTCCTTAAAATTATTAAATCAGGGGCAGCAACCCAACAATGGGTTGTCCAACTTGTCTGCAAATTTCAGGCAGATAGATCTTAACCTAATGAACATTTTAACCCTTTGTCAGATTTGCTCTAAATGCTTTAGTTTTTGAGATATAAGCCAAAAACTATATGTGACCCCTATGTTCTATTTTTAGCAACGGCTACCATGTAGATCTAAACTTAGGATACAATTTATAAACTAGATACCCTAAGGAACTTTCTGTTAAAGTTTAAAAGTATTTGGCCCAGTAGTTTCAGAGGGGAAGATTCTTGAAATAGTTTACGACGAAAACAGACGACGACAACGGACGCATAGTGATGGCATAAGTTCATATGGTGAGCTAATAATATACTTTGGTTTTATAAGATATCTTATATTATAGGGTTATTGCACAGCTTTTACTTACAGTAATCATATCAAACACTTCACTGTTTTCAATTAACACTGGCAGATCTAGACTGTCATCAGTTGCCTAAAATATATATACATTAGTACATCAATATATCTGGCACTTGGAGGTATTGTTACCTAATTATGCATTTTAAAATTAATACCAAATATCAGTTATATAGGAGCATGGGTTTCAGAGGAATAAATGAAAATGTTAGTTTGTGAACAGACATATGGACAATCGGTTGAGCCAAGTGATGACAATAGCTCATCACATGGCCTTTTGCCAATTGAGCTTAAGAAAAAACCAACAGACATTCCAGTTTTTATGCCTACAATTAAGTGGGCGTATTACGTTTCCGCATTTTTGGCAAAAATCCAGTTTCACATTTCCGCATTTTCGTGCATTACTTTTCCGAAATAAATAGATACCACCTTTCCACATTTTTACTTGTAATTCACCTGTAAAAAATGGTAATAATGATATATAAGACTTTATTCTATTATAGTATATTTGTGTAATTTTGTCTCTTGTGGAGAGTTGACTCATTAACATCATACCAAATCTTTGTTTTTATATCAACCCTGTCATATTCTTAACTGTGTATAATTTGACCGTTAGTTTTTTTCGTTTGAATTGTTTCACACTTTTCATGTCAGGCCATTTCTAGACGACTTTACAGTATCGGGTTTTGTCATTGTTGAAGGCCTTAAAATTGCGTATAATTGCTTACATCCACTTCACACTGATTTGAACTCCGGTGGATCACAACTCTTCGTTTTTATATTATAAACCTGACTTTTAAACTCGTGTTTGCCTGAACATTCATGAAATATTTGTCACTGGGCATAAAAAAAATAGAAACAAACAATCAATTAATTTACACTTGTGTTAAATATGAGGGAAACCATTTGACAACTGTTTCACACTTTTCATGTTGGGCCTTTTCTAGACGACTTTACAGTATCGGGTTTTGTCATTGTTGAAGGCAGTAAGGTTGCCTATAATTGCTTACATTCACTTCACACTGATATCACAACTCTTCGTTTTTATATTATAAACCTGAATTGTAAACTTGTGTTTGCCTGAACATGCATGCAATATTTGTCATTTAGCAAAAAAACAATCAATCTATTACACTTGTGTCTAATAAGAGGGAAACCATTTGACAAACGGAAGAGGCATACATTTAAAATTAAAATGCGGAAACGTAAATAACCTTTAAAAAAATTAATGTAAAAACAATGCGGAAAAGAGTACTATAAAAATGCGGAAACGTAGGAAATTTAATGCGGAAACGTAGTGCCAAAATGCGGAAACGTAAAACGCCGAATTAAGTTTTATTGTATTACCTAAAGAAAGACAATTACTTGACAAATACACGACAGTTGACATGCCATATTTAAAAATAAAATCAGTTTCTTAGAATGAATAAATTATAAAAATTGAGAAAAAAGCTAATCAGGATTATGTCTCATTGACGCATAACCAATATCCTTCCTTTTTCATATTGTCAAACATACACTGACTGCCTTTAATAATATCATATCAAGAAAAAAACTATGCTTACCACACAAGTATTTTTATTTCCTAAAGTTGGTGTACTATGATCAGCCTGTATATATATGCTATTTGTGTCAGCCTGAAAAATAGATTTAAAAAAGTTGAAGAGTGATAACATGTGGGTAATTAACCCCCTTTGGAGTGATGGGACTTGATTGCTAATTCGATAATTGATAAATATTTCAATTGATTTAAACTTTGCTTTATTTGTATTCCATGTTGTAATTCTCAATCATATATTTTATTTTTTATAAAAATTACTGTAAGTTTTTTCCGAAGTTTATATAAGTTTCAGTATGTCCAAGTAGTAGATAGTTCATGCATGTGTGCAATTGGCTTCAACTTTTTTTAAATTCACATGTTTTGATTTTTGTGTCAAAATCATGCAGGTTCACCATATCCTTTATTACAACAAATTGTATGCATATTGTTAGACTTCATGGAATATATTGCTGGGCATTATATTTCTGAAATGTGTCAAATAATATAACAAAAATTGTTTACCAAATTATCTAATTCTGTACTTTTTGTTTCACATTCTCCCTTGCATCTGGTAGAGTATCCATCATGTCAGGCCTTTTCTAGACGACTTTACAGTATCGGGTTTTGTCATTGTTGAAGGCCTTAAAGTTGCCTATAATTGTTTATATCCACTTCACACTGATTTGAACTCCGGTGGATCACAACTCTTCGTTTTTAAATTATAAACCTGACTTTTAAACTCGTGTTTGCCTGAACATGCATGAATTATTTGTCACTGGGCATAAAAGAATAGCAACAAACAATCAATCAATTTACACTTGTGTTAAATATGAGGGAAACCATTTGACAATTGTTTCACACTTTTCATGTCGGGCCTTTTCTAGACGACTTTACAGTATCGGGTTTTGTCATTGTTGAAGGCCGTAAGGTTGCCTATAATTGCTTACATCCACTTCACACTGATATCACAACTCTTCGTTTTTATATTATAAACCTGACTTTTAAACTTGTGTTTGCCTGAACATGCATGACATATTTGTCATTTAGCAACAAACAATCAATCAATTTACACTTGTGTCAAATAAGAGGGAAACCATTTGACAAACGGAAGAGGCATACATTAAAAATTAAAAGTTTTAGTATGTCCAAGTAGTAGATAGTTCATGCAATTGTGCAATTGGCTTCAACTTTTTTTAAATTCACATGTTTTCATTTTTGTGTCAAAATCATGCAGGTTCACCATATCCTTTATTACAACAAATTGTATGCATATTGTTAGACTTCATGGAATATATTGCTGGGCATTATATTTCTGAAATGTGTCAAATAGTATAACAAAAATTGTTTACCAAATTATCTAATTCTGTACTTTCTGTTTCACATTCTCCCTTGCATCTGCATGATCTGGTAGAGTATCCATCTACTAAATTGCAACCGTTTTCAACCTGCATGAAAGTGTACTATTATTACAATTTACTAAGGATTTATATACATGTCAGATTAATACTAAATTTTAAAGCATAATATTGTTGCGAAATAAGTTTACCGAGTGAAAACAGTAGAATATAGAACTTAGAAGCTGCATTCTATTTTAATTGAATGAAAACTCCTTTAAAAAAATTGTTATGCATTTCTAAATTATAACTTACCATTTCTGAAACTGCTGTTAGCGAATCTGTCAGTTCTCCTTTACAATTCTTGCACAGTACTGACAAAATAATTATATGATTTTTGCTATATGTGTTGAAAAAAAAACTTTTTTTTAAATGAATAGCAATGAATTAATCAATGTATAAAATTATCAAATGTGTTAATTAGGAGATAACTGTATTGTGTTTGAAGATTTGTAGCAATCAAATCTAAGATTGATGGCGACAAATTTTCAACTTCAATACTGTTATGTCCATTCTAATGCAACTAGTGAATAAATACGTCTGCATTTGCGTAAAATATTTGAGGGTATCAACCGTGCAATATATACCCTGAAATTTACAACGTTATCCAATGAAATTTGACGTTACAACAGATGTTGCATTAGAATGTGCATTAAATTACCATGTTGCATGTATTCGACACCCATCGTGTGATTTATACCAATATTTATATTCACAATAACCCTATTATATAAGAGGGTGGGGGTAGGATGAGTACTGGTAAAAGGGGTCCTGTTCCTGAAATCAAAAACATGAAATCTTGAGGTCCAGAATTTTCAGAAATTTTCAAATAGGTTGGTATCTTCTACGACACAATGTACGATTAAGTTACGAATTGGTTGTTATTATCAACATACTAACCACACAATGTTTTGTTCATATGTTTAAATTACCTGTTCAAGTTAACAGAAAGTAAACAGAAAATTAATATCGCAGATAATTCTCTTTTTTTTTTGTTATACACTACAGGGCATTTGACTATTCAACAATTTGCGAGGATCTGTCCTTACCCTTTGAAAATATTTTTCTAATTCTTGCATGATTTATACTTTTCCTGACCTGTTGTTTATTTTTATTTATTCAACGTGTGGTTCGTTTCATATCGGTGTATCATTGGTCAAAATTCGATTATGACGTCTAATTTTCTTGCTTTTCTCTTAAATTCCCATTGTGACGGCATGAAAAAAAGCGACATGCTTGATGACGTCACAAAGAAAGAACACATTTTTTCAGATCATTCGAAAAGAAGGATTATGATTGTCTGCATATCGTCTAAAAATCAATAGAGAAACAGAGTCCATCCCAATTGTGCAATACGATATTTACCCGCTCTCTACAGTTAAATTTTAAATATTTAAAATTTAACTATCTCGAGTGGATAAATATCGTTTCACTCTTGATGCAGTGGTAGAATCTATATTCAAACGATCAATCTCTCATTAAGAGTTAAAAAAAAACCAAATCCGTCCATATAGAAGAAAATTTAAGATAAAAGTTTACTCGATACATCTATGTCTAAAAAAACAGATAGGTTGTGGTAATCTTTCTTCATTCAGGCATATGACAAAAAGGGATCTAAAGATAATGACAACATTCATCAAACCTTGGCTCAGTGAGATGGAACCTTAGTTTTGTAGTGATTTCTAAATTCATCCTAGGAATTGTTTCCATGTAATGAAATATATAAAAAAAAATCCGGGCCTGTCACCAAACACAATGTTCAAAGCTGGCCTATTGCAATCGCAACATAATACAAACTGCAGGAGATAACCACATGTAGAATATCAATGTCTAATGATTTTACTTTGAATTTCACTTACACATGTTATATTGACTTATATGCATAACGCATTGATAGAAATTCTAAAAACTTGTCATCAAATGTTACATAAAAGCGTTATTAGTTGACAAGTCATGAGATCAGATAATAGTATATGCTATCGATATAGATAGGAGCAAACAGATCTCCAATACTCTTACCAATACATTACTTTCTTCTCAATTAATGACAAATGTTAATTTTTATGCAATATGTATAATTCCGAAGAGTTCTTGTAGATCATGTGGTATATTTAAAGCTCCTTAGAACAACATGATGTTTTCTCCTCAAATGCTACAAACGACGATTCAAATGTTTCAGTAGATATTAATTCACTGATAACTTCAAACCAAACTTATGACATTGTTAATTCTTGTGAGAGCAATTCAAATGCATATGCTACAGTGATAAAAAATAAGACGCCATGCTCAACCTCAAGGGCTAATGATGACATTTACACCGACTCGTCCTATGGAGAATATGATCGGCTTAATGAAGTTCAGAGGCGAAAAATTCTAACGAGAGAGAATTTATACGACAGTAATGAAGGAACACGAAATGAAAATGATCCAACTTATAATAGTGCAGTCTTTTGTGAAATGAAGACAAATAACCATGATAGTGATATGGATATGTATTCTTTTATGTCTGCAAATAGCGGAGATTAAACTTAACATGAGAAAAAATACA
Organism: Mytilus californianus; assembly: GCF_021869535.1. Lineage (NCBI taxonomy): Eukaryota > Metazoa > Mollusca > Bivalvia > Mytilida > Mytilidae > Mytilus > Mytilus californianus. The sequence continues at coordinate 30,815,670 of NW_026262615.1, forward strand.
ACAGGATATACAACAAGACAGAAGAGCCAAAATGTTGTTTTTTTTTTCTATTGCAGGATTCCATTATATATCGAATTATAATAGTGTGTGTGTGTGTGTGTGTGTGTGTGTGTGTGTGTGTGTGTGTGTGTGTGTGTGTGTGTGTGTGTGTGTGTGTGTGTGTGTGTGTGTGTGTGTGTGTGAACTGTTTGTTTGTTTCCTAAATCAACAATCAAAATACATTTTATTTTGTTTAAAGAATACGATTTTCAATCAATAAATAAAATAAAATGTGTTTAAACACTCTGAACATTATTTGGTAAACGAACACTATGAAGTCAGAGTAAAAATATGTTCTGCACCTTACATTTTACAAAGTGCTGTCAACTGAAAAAATGTTTCACAAGATAAGATATGGTGTGAGTAAACATGAATTTTGTATAGTCTACATGGTTTAATAATCTTCATTTAATTTCATTTGTTGGGAATAAATAAAACGCACTCTTCGTGCTAATACAAAGGCATACGTAAAATATCCGACGTCGATTATTTTCTTGTGATTTCGAAATAGCATTCTTAGCGCAGTTCATAGTCGATTGCAAGCAACAACAAATTAAAACACAGGGAAAAGGAGGGTTCATATGCTCATTTGTAGTTACATATAGAAATAAAATATCTTCATAACTGGCAATCCCATGTTCCTTTCTCAGTTATTGATTGGGTTGCTTAACATGCATACTATCAATGCAAAACTTTTTTTCGTAAGTTGCGTTGTAAATTAAAACAGTATACGAATAACTGTCATATACAATAAAAAACTTTTTTTTGCCTCAAATTGTATACCCGAAACGTTTTCCTTTGCAAATTCACATCTTCGAATCGATGATGTTAGGGATTTTCCAGCGAATTTTCAATACTTATCATATTAACATTATGAAAGGACACGTTACTTTAGAATGCTCTAATATCTGTCCTTGCTACGGTATCGTATCACCTTAAGATAGCACAATTCAATGATCGGTTAAAACCTAATCAGACAACTTTAAACTGATGAGATAACTTCAATCCAGTTTTAGGATTTATAAATGAGTAACCAAAGTAAGAAGAAAGATGATTATTTCAAACGGTGTAAGTTTCATTATTACACAATTATTACATAATGGATTATTATGTAATTAGTTGCTAGATTGTGATATTCACACCCGCATGGAATTAACTTCTTTGTTATTCATAGCATTCCAAAATGTTTGATTTATTTATGTGCAACACAGTTTGACCTTCAACACCGTTTCTGAGATTTTTCCTTTTTTATTTCATTCTCTCATACACCTGCAATGAAGTTTCCAACCTCAATTCATAAGAAATCACTTAAATTAATTGAGTGTATTTGCTCAATTGATGTTTTTGGAAATCTGAGACATGGTTTTGGAGTAGTCAAGGAAAAATATATGTTCAAAGTAGGCATACAGAGACACCAATCTTGGAGCTAATATTATTTAAAACTACACTTGTATAACAAAAATGTAAGTGTCCTCATTAAATACTTAAGGATTTTCCTTCCTACTTGTACCTCATCAACCATCAATCATAAATCAATTAAGTTTTGACCAGTCAGAGAGCATTCCATTTCAGCTAATCTAAATATAAAGAAAAAACATACCCTTTGCACCAAAAATAGCATCTGGTGGGAGAAGTTTTATCATTATTGACCTTTTTGTAAGTCAGTTACTGATATTGTTAAAACTCCACCCACCTGGTTAAACTAATCACGAATGATCTCAGAAATTTAGTTAAGCATTCTATTTACTTTTTTCAACATAGATTTTGTTCATTTAGTACATGAAACACTATATTTTTGTTTTTCACATTCTCACAGAAAGTAAGAAATGCATGTGTACACAACATACTCGCGAATTTGCAATACTTATCTTATCAATGTTCCGAAAGAACGCGTTTATATTGAATGCACTAATATCTACCCTTTTTATTGCATCGTATCGTCCAAAAAATTTAAACACAGAAAAATTAGTTATACAGGGTAAATAAAGGCAACAGTAGTATACCGCTGTTCAAAAGTCATTAATTGATTGAGAGAAAACAAAACCGGATAACAATCTAAGACCGTAGGAAACACATCAACTATAAGAGGAAAAAAACGAAACAACAGCACACTGAATTGCTCTTGGCAACATCCTTAACGCACACCAAAACCAAGTATAAAAATACCAGCAATTGAATATCAAGCCTAACAATTACTTAATTTATATACACATTTAAATGATATAGATTTTACCCTTACAAATTTCGACCGCTAGCAGAACATGTCAATTCAACAGTTAAATGGACCTCAATTCACTATATGAGTAAGACACACCTAACGTGGTGTAAATATATACCGTGGGTATCCATGTCCTGCACTAACAATTAAATTTCATAACTGCTTATTACAATATACACATCTGCAAGAGCACGCAATTCACTCACTGGCAATTTGTCGACTTATTTGGACCTCACCTGGATTTCAACGGAATTGCCTAATCACGTAGCTTTCGTCGAGGATTGCTAGTCTGTTTTGTTCAGTTTGAAGGAAATATGTCCTAAAATAACATTACGCAGTATATGAAAATAATTAAATAATGAAAGACCGAGTTGTAGTACACCGGTGTCTATACAATATTTTTCGTACTGATTGACCCTGTGTAATGGTGTCTTTCTATCTCAAAGATTTAATAAATAGCCGAAATAAATTAATGGTTGGGCGAGACATGCAGAATAATCAGATATAATAATCCTATACGAAAACATCTTAAACGAAGAAATGTTTACGGAAAACAATCTAATTAAGAAAAAAATTTCTTTTTCCTGTTTGATGTATACCGGGAAGTGTTTGCATGGGGATTGAACGGTAAAAATACACACGTAATAACAAAAACAAGTTATAGATAACTACCTTAACTTCCTGATAGTTGAAACTTTCACATAACGTGACAATCCAAAATGACATTCAGATTCACATGTTGCGACCTTCTTGTTATTATTTGGCTATTGCTGATAAAAGGTATGCTTTTATTGAACATTATAACTGAAAAAATATATTTGTTTGTCCTTTTAAAATATCGATCATCTTCAATCGAGGGAAAATGTAAATGGGTAACATTGTTCAGGATATAAGAAGGAAGTGTTTAAAATGTAATGTATTTTAGGTCCGTTATTTTGTAAATATGAGCAAATACATTAACCACTTGGAAACTTATGTGTAAAGCATTTACAAAACAGGTTTCATTCAACAGTTTTGTCAAATAAGCTTTAAGATTTATATAATGTTATTCAAAAATTAATTGTTAAAGCTTGGATGATATTTTTTTCTAAAACAGAAAGTAGAAACTCTTTTACAATGTAATGTTAAATCAGTCAGTAGACAGCCCTTTTATCAAGTTCAAAGATATTAACTTTATAGTAACCTCACTGCGTAGTAACACATTCAGGAAGAAACTGAAGCAAAGATACTTATCGATTACAAATAGAATGAATTGAGGTTGACATTGAGAGACAAATTGTTTTTACAACTTGATAATGTTGTTTTTTCTGTATTCTGTATCTCTATATATATATATATATAGAAAGGCAACAGTAGTATACCGCTGCTATATATAACTCAAGAGTAAACAGTATGTTAACTGGCCTATACCAGAAGATCTGTAGATAGCGTACGCTCGACTGAATATATTTTTTTTGATGACACATAGGATATTCTTTTCTTATGTGTACAATAATGTTGTTTATAAAAAATCTTTAAATAAGTTTGAAAATGAATATATATATTAACATAGGGTAGTGATCCTTTGACTGTTATCATTCTGAAAATTATTTCTTTAAGCGTTTTAATCAGATTTTTTAATACTAGTATCCTCTTTAATGGAATTTACATTGATTGTTTTTTTATTTTCAACCATTAGTATTTAGCTAAAATTGAATTAGAATCTAGGTTTTTACACTAACCACTGATTAAAGTCAGGTTGACTTTTATATATTTGCAGAAAATGTTCTTAAAAACTTTTTCTTATTTAAATTATTATCTTTTTGTTTCATGTACATGTATGTTAAATATGATATATAAGAACTCAAACTGCCAATGCAACAATTTTGGTCTATAATGGAAAAAAAATACGGATAAACATAAAAACATGAATAAAGACTCTATTTTATAATTATGTTTTGAGGATATGTATAGATTTAAGGTTAAATAATTATTACTCAACTTGGTACATGATAAAACCATATAGTTCTTTTTCAAAATGTTGGGTGACATATGACATTAAAACGAATATCAACCGGAAATGACCTTGAGTATACTGGGAGTAGTCATTTTGCACTTTTTGTACCAAGAAACCGTATATTTTAAATAGGCATACATTAGCCTATCATTTGAGACCGGAAGAAACCGTCATTAATCCGGAAGAAGCTCACTATCTCCCTTATTACAGGCAAAAGTATATAGAAACCATACGTTGTTGGAATAAGTGTGACTGAAGCTATCAAACGGGACTTGAAGTAACATTTACTTCACAGGATGTAAATTTGTATTAAATGAAATTATTGAACGAATTTATGCATATACACTAAATTTGTATTAAATGAAGGCAACAATAGTCATTAGGCGAAAACAATCCGGGTCACAAACCAAAGCTGGATTTGTTTCCTTTAAATCAAATTGTTTCCCTTATTTCAAAAAAAAAGAAAAAAAAAGAAACAATTTTTTTATCAGTACGATGACACCTTTAGATTTACGCCAATAATTGTTTTTAGAAATTCGAAAGTAACTTCTTACCAATTATTTAGAAAATTTACGTGGAAAGACCTTCAATTGTTCTCTGCACAAATGGGTTTTTAATTTTTATCCGTTTTCTTATCTTCTATGTTATTGTGAATATTTTTGTTATAACAGTAGGTTTCCCATTTATTTATGAATTATTTTTTTTTTTATTTCCCGCTTTTTAAAAGAAAATATAGTATAATATTAGCAGTTGTTATGATGTAGTATATTTCGAAGTATGTTTGGCGTTTGTTTTTGTAGCATTTTAGTGTTTCTGTTTTTCCGTTGTTTTCCTCTTATAGTGTATGTGTTTCCTTCGGTTTTGGTTTGTGACCCGGATTGTTTTCGCCTAATCGATTTATGACTATTGAACAGTGGCATACTAATCTTGCCTTTATTTAATACAAATCTGTACTTATATGTTTCGAAAAACCCAATGCGAGTAAATCATAAAGTGACTATAATTATGTTTCTTTCTTAAGTTTTCGGTAACATTTATATTATATATATTTTGAAAATAAATTCGAATATGTTTTATTTTTTAAATCAAGGATGGGATGCAGATCCATAATCATTTAATGAAAGACGTGCTATGTTACATTTGTATTTTTTAACCGACTAATCGTGCACTTTGATTTAGTTAAGTCATATGAAACGAGTTTCTTGAAATTTTAATGTTATCGAAGTTATTGAACCAATTCATGCATATATACTAAACTTAGTCTTGCAGTCACGTTTTTTTTTTATATCTATTACACATCTATATCGTATTAACGACATATGACATTATATTCAGTGGTTGTTGGTCGCAAGCTAATTAATTTTCGAGTGTGTTGCAGAAGTTTACCGGATCGTTGATAACAATAAATACAGAGCACGTGGAAAGCGTGACCGATAAGAGAAACGAAAGAGCCGTGACATTTGTTTTTTGTTTGGATATTTTCCATGTGTTCCCGTTTGTTAATCAAACTATTCCTTTACAGTTGTTAAATGACTTTTTGTATAGAATTTGTTCTTTAATAACAACTTATTTTCTATTTACCTTCAAGAGCACGTTTGTTTACATTCACGGTTTTCCCTTCGCAGTTTCTCTGTGAGATGGCCGAAGTTTTAACAAGATAGGACAGGTCTCGTCGTTAAGCTCACTGCATACATTTTGTCATACAGGTGCCTTTTATAGATACTTTTAGAGATTAAAACCATGTATTGTTAAAATTGTCCACTGTTTCTGAATCAACATCTATCATTTATACTTGTAAACATGAAAAAAGGAGCATATTTTAGGCATGTACTATGTTAATTATTACTCAAGAGGTCACTAGTAAATTAACTGTAAAAACTTATTATACAAAATCTTGACTGTTCCACGGACCAGGTCGGTTACTTTTTTTTGTGTGAACTACATAATGTAGTTGAAAGTCGACAAACTTTTCGAAAAGGATGTGAATCAAAAAAAGTACATTAATAAAGATCTGCAACTCGTGGCTCCTTATCACCACTTTAATTAACGGACAATGGTCCATCATTATCTATGAAATTACGCATCATCGAGAAAATTTATCACCACACCAATAACCCTTTACCACATTCTCCTTCCCGAAAAGATAGAGAAAATTTCTGGATAAAGACATAGATTCTGGAGTAAGATTATGATTACAATATTGACTGCTGTACTCAAAGATTTGACATTTCTACCGATTATGTCTGTTTACTTTGCTTACATATTTAAACAAATTCAGGAATATTCAGAACGGAAACTCACTCATCAAAAGGCACAATCAAAAGATAAAACATATTCAAAAATGTCAAACGAACTGTTATATTGCTGAATAGGTATATGCATTTCCTTATGGAGAAAATAGTGGTTTTAATCTGGCTTTATAGCTATATAAACTTCTCAAACGTATGACACTCGCATATATTTCCATTATATTGACAACAATATCACTAGTAACTAGAATTTAGCTTGATCGGCCAAATAGGTATTAACCATCTTTAAAAAAAGATTACTGGAATATTGAATCAGATTAACAAAAATTTAAAACGGGTTTCTATCTTAATCAATCCATTTTAAACTATTTTAATACCAGACAAATAGATTCCCTTAAGTTATTTTAAGACCCGGTTAACCCCCGTCAAACTATTAAGCCACGCCCCCGTTAAACTAATTCAAAAAGCTGTTAATTCCTTTTAAACTTTAAAGTGTCCGCCTCCTTGTAAGGTAAATTACTCAGGCAGAAAAGAAACCCCGATTGATATATCTATCGTCTGTCCATTCCAAACGTTATTGATTTTCCTTAAATATTTTATCTTCATCACATATCCCTTGTTAAAATGAATTAGTGAAAAATACATATCAATAAATGAAGAAAATTTTAGTTGTTGATGCAAGACTTCTAAATGCTGCAAAAAAGAAAATTTGTTGAATAAAATTTAAATATCTAAATAATATAACTTAAATTTGTCCACATGCAGTAAAAGTATATTAAGTAACTTATAATTTAATATTTTCAGTATTTTCCAAACGAGTCAGAATGCCTCCCTGTACGTGTCAGTTTAATGTTTAACCTTTCATTTCGGTCGAACCATCAACTTCCATACTTGACTTATGAATCAAATGTTAGACTTGATTTTTATGCGATCTGAATATGCTTGATAATTGCCACTGGACGTTACACTAACATCGATAAATTCAAAGGAAGCGCTTTACCGAAACAGGATCTCCCATGTAATTGCAATGCACTAGTTTAAAAAATTTTCAGTTTCGAACTTTTAAAATCTTATATCAAATCACGCATTTTGATTTAATTTCTTTTTTCAATTTATCAAAAAACAAATCTGTAGAGCTTAAAAACTAGTATTCATGTTACCAAATATAAGCTAATTATTTCGCATGAATATCTCAAACAGTAAAGCCAAATCATATCGTTTTAATTTATTCACCAAGACATCTCCATGTCAACGCGCAACATATAAGATTAAACCGCATCAATTCCCCAAACCGACAATTGTGAATACGTATTTGGATGACCTGTTCTAACACACAGATAATGGTACGAGTTTATTAGTGTTAGCAATCTAACAAGTCATCACACAAGAAAACTGTGTATTATATCAACACATTTGATGATTCTCAAACAAACATACTGCTATATAAAAAACTTGAATTTTAAATCATGTATTGACCTTCATGTGTTCTTTAATTATCTTTATTAATGAATTTATTTACATAGTCCATGCAGCCGGCATTTAAAAACGTTAATTCTTCAATTGTTCAGGTTTCCAGGTTCATGTTTTTCGTATCAACTTTGAAAAGTACTGTCTTGACATCTTTTACATGCAGTGTGGCGTATTTTATACTTTTTTGGTAAATTTTTGTTTCAAAAACAAGAGGAAAGTGATTTCCAATTCTACACACCCATAAAAGCACTAACTATTCTAAGTTTGTTAAAATTGAAATATATCTGTCACGTGCACTGTATACGTACTGGTGCTGTTAAATCTTAACATATTCTAAACGTATGAAACTAATTAATTGCCAGTGACCATGTAAAAATAGGAAGATGCAGTATAATTGCCAATGAGACAACTCCCCACCAGAGACCAAATGACATAGAGGTTAACACCTGTAGGTCATCGTACGGCCTTCAACAACGCACAAAACCCATACCACATTGTCAGTTATTAAAGGCCCGAACTGACAAATATAAAACACTAAACAGTCTGATTTTAGTAAATAATGAACGCAAAACTGAAAAAAAAAAAGTTCTTTCAGAAAAAAATTATTGCTGAGTTACACAAAATGAAACTGTATTCGATGAATATATGATGATAGATTTATACTGGGACATCATAATTTTAAACAGTCTGTTAGAGCGGATACGAATATCATTTCAGGAACATAAAATCAAACGCCAAGATGAATATCTTAATCCTATACTATGATACAATAAGTTCTTATAAAACTTTTCGTATGGGAATTTTTTTTCGAATGTAAGCTTATCCCTTGTCTTGCAGTTAAATCGTGAACTTTCAAAAGCCGCAAATTTTTCTTCTTTAAAAGCAGCCTGTAATAAAAAGTGTTAGTGTTACCCTTTTTTTTCTTTTTTTTCGGGGGGGGGGGGGGGGGTGCAGTCATGTTATACATGAAAGTTAAATATTGGAACATAGATTATTTCAATGAAATGGATTCAGACATTCTTTTACTCTATATAAAAATATATGGAGATGTGGCATGATTGGCTATGAGATAACGGTCACCAGATTTAATGTCGGCCACCTTCCGCGGCCTGCAACAATGGGAAAAAAAATATTTTTTAGCATTCTGTTTTCTTTCTTTTAAAGCAATATCCAAATACGTTTTTTGACTTGAGCCGTGTTTGATTACAAAGAATTCGGAACTGGGTTTGAAAACAAACACGTTATTTTTACAAGAAAGCCAAACCAGATTTTCTCGGTCTCAAGAAACGCTGAAACTTTCCCAGAAACAGGATTTATCGGATTCTAGATGGGCGGGTTCAGTAACCGGTTCGCGTATCTTACACAAGTCCATCTACAGTCAGGTGTTTTGGGATAAACTCATCAATGACAAGTCCAGTTGATGTCATTGATCCGGTTAAAATATGTAAAAACTATATGTGTATTCGAAAAGTAAAAGTTAGACACACTCGTTGATTTTCTTTTAACAAAGAGTTTAAAAATATGTAAAAATTGTCGTATTTTGGAAATTATTGATATGAAAGTAAAACTTTAACGACGGCAGTTGCTTAACATCGAATGTTGCTATTCTATAGCGATTTGGTATACTTTTTTTCTACCTTTTATTCCGAATGCATTTGGGTGGAGGAGCAGGGAATTATCCGTATGGTATAGCCTCGCTAACAAACGAAAGCTTCTGCAGTTCTCTTTGTAGAGGAATTTATTTAGTGGAGTGACCGTCGGTTGCTGAATCTGATACTCGAAAAACTTTGACACGTTGTAAACTATCAATATTTGACTGAGAGGAAAGTATTTGTTTACGCTCTGTTATGATTTGTAATACTGAATGATTTTTAAATAGAAAATCTAATGAGCGGTTAGACATACACGCGTAAATCGAAAAATTCGTTGAAAGCTGGCGTGTAAATATTTTAAGTTTTACATATAAACCTATACCGCATAGTCAGCTATAAAAGACCCAACAATAATATATGTAAAACATTTCAAGTGAGAAATATACACAGTTACATGGAACTGTGTATTTAAGTATGCAAAGATCGAAAACTTTAAAAATGAAATTATTGCTAGTAATTTAGCCATTCCTTATTATTCGGAAAAACAGAATTTCAGACGGAACTCTAATTATCACAATTATATATATATATATATAAGTGCCTATAAATAGCAACACATGACATACAAATCTATGGGAGTGTGGATTAATCATTACAGAGATTAATACAATTACACAAATAAAATTATAGATTGCCTAACAATGTAATTTTAACACACTGTTTGTATGTAAATATTAGAATGGGATACAACGGGAGCAGTGTTAAGCAAAAGTTTCTTATCATCTTCATCCGATTTCACCTGGACAGATGCACGCTTGATAATGCTAGTTTGTCTAGCGAACTATTGCGTTTATTTTTATCGTTTTGCAAATATTTTAAACATTCTAATATTTACACACTAAATAGTGTGTTAAAATTACATTGTTAGGCAATCTATATATATATTCAAGAGTCTATCCTAAATTGAGGTAAATTGTATGTCTTTCCAAATACCGTTTCGATTCCTAACATCACTGAAGAGACACTAATTGTCGAAATCCGGATATGGTGTACAAAAACCTTTGCACCTTTTGTTTGCGGTACATTATCTTTTCCGCAAGTTTATTGTTTTCTGTTTAGTATTAAATTTATAATTAAGATCCATTTATTACATCGGTGATCCGCTTATGTGGCAATCGCCAATGACAATCAGCAGGGTTTAAGAATATTTGTTGTTCGACCTGTTAGTCAAATGCGTTTTGTTTAAATATTCTTTTTCACTTTTTTGGTCTTTTGGAAAATGTTGTTTGTGCTGTATTTAGACACCTCTAACAAGAAATTTGTTTAGCATGCACACAAAAGTTGCGGTTTTTATCCAACGCATTCATATGTTTGAACGTTGTTTTCGATTTAGACTTGTATATATATTTATATATATACATACTTAGACCCCTCTATCAAGAAATTTGTGTTGCATGCACATGTATAAAAATTGCAGTTTTTATCCAACGCAGTCATAGGTTTGAACGTTGTTTTCAATTTAGACTAGTTTATATATATACATATATATAATCCATAGAAACCAGGTGTGTAGAAATACCACAAATGACTTCTTATTGCACTAAGAACTAAGTTTTTGTCTATGACATTTCTTCCGTGATTATTTTGTTCTATGATTTGTTTTTCAACATTCAAAATTAGTATGTCTGAAACTGTCAAATCGACAAGTAGGGTGTAGAGTAAATTAGAGCAAGAAAGTATAATACTGTATAATAAAATATTGAATCTATATATAATTCTTCCATGATTAGAGTTTTATACTTCATGTACTTTAGAAATTAGTTTTTAATTAGGAATTGAAAAAATGCGGGGAATTAATTTATGAAGAGAACATATATTAGAAGTATTTGTCGTATCAGTACAGCGAGTCTAACGAATTAATGAATGTCCAGAATGTGTCAAGTTTTTGATAAACGTACATGTATTTGTAGACAAAACCCATTCGCTATCATTTATGCAAGACATTAAACTCTTAATTGTGCAACTTTAAGTATTAAAATTGAATTACATGAAATTTGATAACTAATAAAGTCTGTTAATATTTTCATCACTTTTGCGAACGACCTTAATAATGTGTACCTTCTGAATTATTTTATGACGGAATGTTATATACTCTAAAATACATTCTTTTCTTTATACACTGAATTGCCCTAAAGCTTATGGTCATCTTCAGATGTATATTAAGAGATGAAAAACACTTAAGTATATATATACCACCCGCTGTCAAACCTTACCTGGACACACATCTTATTTATTACGTAATAAGTACGAATGTAAAATTATCGATATGATAAATTCAGTGGAATATACACTGCATCTCTGGGTTTTTGATCTGACAACAAGAATACATCTGTTTATTTTTTAGAGTTATTCGTGTTTTTGTGTCCAAACAATGCACAAAACCATCATATTTTTCACACAATCACTAAAATGTGTTGACTTCGGCTCCTGTATCATGAAATTGGTTTTACCTAGAATTTAGAGTTTTGATAAAGAACTTTTAAAAAATAAGTCTTGTGTTGTGTTTTGTTATTATTTATTTATTACAAATTTGAAATCAAATATATACTCCAAGTGAGAATTGCCAGCGTTGCATGCATAGAAATACCCGAACAGACTTGTAAGTGCACTCAGAGACACATATGTCTCAGGGTGTTCAAAGAACAAAGTTTTTGCATTAAGGACACTACAGGGTGTTTTAAGAGCACAAACACATGGATACAAGAAGATATAAGCATGTCAAGCATGAATATGAAATTTTGTATCAATAGGCTGATATTATGATTTTTGAAGTATAGCGACTTTTTAATCAGCGCGTGCCACTCCGCACGTGACGAACGGCACGTGACACACGACTAAGTAAAAATTGTTAGCATCATGTTCAATTAACCTTATCCAATAACTAATTGTCTTTTTATCGTTACTTATTGATTAGTTCATACAAGGATTTGTATAGATTTACTATCCTTGGTCGATAGTAGTTCGATGCCATTGTTTTACTTTGTATCAATGGAAATAAAGTAAAACTTTTGTTTAAGAGGTAAATTTTTAGTTATAATAAGATAAAAAGAAAGGGCTGTTTCTTAAGTCGATTTGCTCAGAGACATACTCTGGTTTGCTAGAAAGTAAGTAAGTTTTTGTTAAAAATATTGACTTTTGAATGTATAAATAAATATAATTTAACACTATAGTACAAGGAGGTTTATATAGTCAAGGTTGCACCCGGGCTATTGGATCTAGAAGTCACCTATTTGACAAATTTGGCAAATTTATTCAGTATCACCATGGAAGTATTATATTGACAGTAATAACAACAACGCCAGTCCAAAGGTTTCATCTGTGATACCGCCTATCTTCCGGTTACTCGCTGACTACATATAACAAGTTTCTTTTAACAAAAAAAGAAAAGACAATACGTGAATCTTAATAGAATCTAATTATTGATTCAACTGAATTAGAAATTATATCTCAGTGTTTTTATGGCTATGTGTGTGGAGGATAATATTTTCTTTTTATTGCAAATTATGACAATTTGGGCATGTTGAGAAGGGTGTTAAATATAAAGTGAGGATAGAAATAAAAAGGAATTAGATTCCCAGACGTATAATTTCTTAAAGAATAATAGTCATTCAAAACATGGACACATGTACCTTCTTCCAAAATTCATAAAATTCATCTAGAAATAAATAATGAGGCATCGCGAACTGGTCAGCTAGTAGGAGACATTAGGTACCAGTCTTGTATGACAACGCAAAAAAATGGAGGGAAATAAAATAGTCCATTTTTTTCTGAATTTTTTTCTGGACTCAATGTTTTCTGTTAGATTAAAAGTTTATGCTGAATTGAAACATATATAAGAAATTTAAAAAAATCTTGCATTTTTTTGGGGATATCAATCCAGGAAAGTGGGAGGATATCATGTTTTCTGAAAGTGGTGCGGCCTAGTGAAAACAGCAAACAGAAAGTAGAAAAAAATAGTTTTGACTTCAGGGTTACATAACTTTTCATTCTTCGTGGCGTGACCCACTTTTTTTTCGATTAACTCACAATTTCACATTAGTACATACATGATATGAACATGAAATTTTTTCTATGTAGCATTTTCAATTTTTTTCAAAGATCAGTTGTTTTGTTTGTAAGCCTATAGAGCAATCAATTACAAGACTGCTACCATTAGGGTTCGTTACTTACAAATCATCAATAATTGTAACTCTCCAGCGAGACATTGAGAGATTACTTGATCTAATTATAAAACCATTATTGAAGGGGCATAACTTTTACATACAAGATACAAAAGATTTCATTAATAAAATACATGAAATACACGAGGTAAAAAAAGAATGCAGTTCTTATTGCCTATGATGTAACGTCAATGTACACAAATATGATCATTGATAATTTAGAAGAAATTTTACTAATGCATTATTAGAATTAATTGACACATACTCAAATATGAGGTGTCGACATCTAGTATGACTTATTTAGAATCCGAAGTGTACAAAGGTGAACGATTCCATAATAATGGAATTCTTGATGTTAAGTCACATAAAAAAACCAGAAACGTATCAAAATTTATCAATCACTAGTGCACACCAAAAAAACACACATAAATATAAGAGTAGATTCCTTTTACAGTGTGTGAATCTTTACGTCATATTAGAAATAATAGAAACATCATTGAATTAGATTAGCATTTAATAAACTTACAAGATAACTTAATTGATAGAGGATACCGTAAAAAGGAAACGGAAAAAGTTATATAGATTATTAAAAATGCAACGGATAGAAAAACTCCCTTAACACTGTTTACATCATCTGAACTATAGGTCATAAACATAATTTAGCAAAAAACCGGTGTAAAGTCTTGACATTTATTACGTATGTTGGTTGAAGGAACCGCATATCATAATAATTTTTAATTTAAAACACTCAAATTATTTGAATCATAATTTTTTCATAAATTCAGATATATATTTATTAAAAGAATGTTGATCTCAGTATGTATGCATTTTCAATCTTAATTCTTATATTGATATAATGTTTAAACAAATACCCGAAGGTAAGATCAAATACGTTCTTTCCTAACTTGACCATGTTTACAGAATCCATTGAATACTTATGCTTATTCAGTGTAAAAATCTAGAGTTACTTGTTTTGTGTATATGTATTTTTTTTCTTTTGCATAAAATATGTTTGAAGACCTCATGGAAGATTAACATGCTATTCAATTTGTTAAATCTTTTTCCTTCATTGAGCAGTATATAATATATTTTTATCATTAAAGGTATGAGTATTTCCTGGGAATATTATCGAACAGTCTTTATTAGGTATTTGCATTATTCTGTGGAAAGACCTATTGTATTTGTTCTGATTATTTTTTTCTTCTTCCGCTAAATTAGTTACGTGCTCTGTTTTGTGGTTTCGCAAGATGTCGCTTAGATTTGCATATGATATCGAACAGTTATTGCGCTTTTGAAACTGACCCTGTTTTGTCAAAGACTTTTCATTGTAAGAGTTATCTCCCCAAACACTGTTTTCTTTGTTATGAGTTCTCCTCCGTAACCGTAAAAGAAAGCTCACTAAATCCTCAGGATTTTTTGTCCAATTTCGACGGAAGCGAAACGAAGACTTCATATGAGAGTTATTTCCCCTAATGCATTTGAAATAAGTAATATGCATTTGTAACTGGTAAACCATAAGTAAGAGAGACCTACAGTCTGTTGATTTGAGGTCCTTGGTCCAAAAAATAAAAAAAATAGGTCAAGGTCAAATTCTAAATTTTAACTTTTCCTTGTTCCTTGATCTCCTCTGTCACTTTTAAAGATATATATATATAAAACTAGTGCAAAATGTTTCCCTAATTGTGATTAAGATATGTTACATATGGTCTGAAACAATCTAATGACATCTTATAAGAGTTATTGGACCTGACATGATTCAATTTAAGGTTAATTGATTATTACTCCAACTTAGTACATGATAAAGCCATAGGGTCTTTTGCAAACTGTTTGTTGACATGTGATCTTGAAAAATATCAACCGGAAGTGACCTTAAGTAAACCGGAAGTAGTTATTTTTGCACTTATTTCATGGAAAAGTACCTAGAAACTAAATATTTTTTTAAATATGCATACATAAACCTATTATTTGAGACCAGAAGTGAATTTCACTAAATCGGAAATACCTGATATCTCCCAAATTACAGGCAAAAGTATATAAAAACCATATATTTTTGTAATCAGTGTTAATAAAGCTATCACGTGAGACCGGAAGTAACATTTTTTAAACCGGAAGTTGATAATTACCTCCCTTGTTTCAGGCAAAAATATATAGAAACGTTTATTTATTGAATCAGTATGAAGAAACATATGCTTGGACGCCAAAAGTAACTTTGAGTAAATCGAAAGTAGTTTTTTATCAATAATTTATAAAATTGATGTGGAAAGACCTTCAATTGTTCTCTGAACAATTGTTTTTTTTATTTTATTTGTTTTATTTGCAGTTCTGAAAACGGAAATTTTTGTTTATCTGATCTCAACGCCCACTATAACTCATTATGTAGACCACAACACCATTAATATCTGTGAATATCTAGACACATATGTTTGATACAATAGATCGTTAAATCTTGACCATTTAACTTTCACTTGTTTATCAAACTGTACAATTGTTAACTGTTTACTTTGCTGAAGTAAACACTTGCGATGCATAAAATGTAGCTTTAAAATAAACATACATGTTTGAAAGTGATCTATAGATAGTAAATGAGCATATATCAGATAAGTGAATTAGCGATCTATGAAAAGTTCTTCATTGCCATGTTTTAAATATCTTATATATATATTTTAAATATTAATTGCAGGAAGCAAATACAGATAAGATGAATAAGTGTTCCGAATGAACAATAATTTAGCTTCCGAATTTTCCTCCATAGACTATATTTCTAACTAACATATATGCATGAACCCTCAGGGGTTCACGCAATTAGTTTACGATGTGGAATGGTAACTGATTCTCGGCATGTGGTCAATCAAATCACTGACACTTTTCGGTCATTTTCGTGTTCACGGAAAATTACGAACAGACCGTTTGTTGTCGTATATCCATCCGAAGTAACCCGAATAGTTCACTCGTTACATTCCGCTGCTGTACGCTGCCGAATAGATGCATTCGTTCAATGTTTTAGTCTATTTTTCCTCTTTATGTCTTTTTCGATCTTGATAGTTTAAGTCGACAGTAATCACATATGATATTGGTGAAACACGATGTATCATGTTTAATTTTAATATTTTAAGTTAGTTAAAAAGCCATTTCAACAGTAAAATAATCTATGTCTAGATTTGTCTACACAATTGTTTTAAATATCATGTGAAACCTGATTGCTTCATCGGTATTACCTGTTTTTCTCGGGATCCGCTTTCAATCGGAAAATACTTTTAGATCAGTTTAAAACAAACGGTAAAATGCAAAAATATGAAAAAATAAATACAATTTAACATGTTAAACTGTTGTAGTTTAAACAATTCTCGTCCGTTTTTCAAGTTTTTTACATCATTCTATTTCTTTCTGAAGGTAGAAGTTTTATGTGATAAAGCACCACCCTGTTATTTATAAACTAGGGATTTCCTACAGGTGCTTTATAATTACCGTACTCGATAAAATCACGTGACTGATAAGAAATTCCAGATGCCATTTTACAACCGCGGTATCACAGATAGTAAACAAAGGTGTCTTGTCGCTGAGACAATAATGTGATAAAATCATATGACTTTAGTACAAAGCTTAGCAGGTCGATAATACATACTAATTAATCGTTGTTATTCCTTTTCATTTTACTTCCATGGTATCAAGAAATACAGGTAAATATAAATATGACAGAACCACGATGTCTGGGAGGCACCATGAAATCAAAATTGAATATTTGTATAGATATGTAAATATGCGAAAGTGGAAACTGTGGTAGTGTGAGTTGGGAATGTTTGTGGTTGTAGCAATTTGGTAGTGGTGGGGAGAAGGGGGAAGGGGGGGGGGGGGGGGGGGGGTAGATTTTCATTTTTTATATTTTTCGTTTTTGGACCATTTCTTCTCTTTGGTTTTCTTTCAACTGTTCTCTATTCTTTATATTTCGCCACACTTTAAATTGGTTTTTCTATACTTTTGGGTCCATTTCTTTCTTCTAATGCTTTAATCTTTTATTTTTGACCATTATTTTCTTATCTGTAAACCTCATCCATACGTATACCCTCATTCATGGTGGTAACCCATTCATACCCTCAAACATGATAATTGAAACAAAAAACATACACACATATAACTGTATTATAGGACGGTTATAAAGTAGGTCTTCTAAAAATACAATATACTATATACTTTATTACATTAAGCTTTACAGCTCATCGGTGTAAACAAGAAATAACAAATTATAATTGCAATAAAACATGTAGACAGAGACTGTTAATTATTTTGTAAAATACTGTCCCTCCTTTTAAAAGCTAGGATAATAAATTTTCCCCAAAAAGTCAACTGCTTAACATTTTGTAGAGTTTTAAACAACTGTATCAGTTTATATACGCTCGGTCTATACCAGTAGTATTGTTTCATAAACTTTGCACGCAAGTCGATCTCTATATTCCAAACACACAAGAATAAAGTGGAACATGTTCTCAATACATTGACTACATACTTTGTATACACGATTCATTACGGGTACATTCAGAAAACGACCAGTTTCAATATTTAATGAATGTGCAGATAGTCTTATTTTTGTAATAGCCTTTCGGTATAGAGGAGAGATATATTTAGTCTAGTAATATTGTAAACCTAGGTGTGTCCCCAGTTCACCTAGTCCGATGTTGTTTAATTCATCCCTAATTAGTATTAACCAGTTCATCGACCTGCGAATGGTATTTACACCAGAAGCTTTAAGATCTTCGTAGACAACTGTCAGAATACAATTATTCGTGTTCAAAAGTGTTAGCCAATATTTAAAAATCTGCAGCTTACGTTTAACTACCAAGGATTTATATAGTAATACAAATCCTTGTCACTGCTAAGGGAATACGTCCCAGCTCAAAATACACCATAGCAGTATTTGTTGATTCCTTCACTCCGAGTAATCTTTAACAAAAACATAAAATATAATTTTTCGATTTCATCAACTTCACAGTCATAAGTTAAAACACTATCAATATAAATATCAAAAAGTGACTTGACACGTGTCTAACGGTTCACTGATTTTCGGCAATATAAAGGAAAAACCGACATGTGCTTAAACATTCTTCAATTACTCATTTATTTGTGGTGCTTTTTCTATAAAATTTAGAATTTATGCATTAAATATCAGTCTGTACCATAATATGAAATTTGTTTACATGTTATAGCATACTTTCTAGTCCTTAGTGGCAAAATATAAGTCCTTAGTTCACTAAGGCGTCCTTAGCAGTGTTCTCTTATATGACAAACACGAACTTTTCTGTATTTTTTTAATTTGTTAATTCGACATTCAATATACTACAGATGGCAGTCAAAGATGAATTGGGGCTCAGTTTTCGTTTTTCGATTGTTACAAAATATCACACTTGAACCTGTTTGGGGGTCCAGATTTGCAAATATCATTTTTATGCAGGAAATTTTTTTGTGTCAGGACATTTTATAGCTTAATTTTCGGTAAAGATTTTCTTAGGACCGTATGGTGACCCATCTGGTGGATAGTTGACTCGTTTTAAATCAAACCATATTTTTGTAATCGAAATTTAAAAGATACCATAGCTATTATATCTGTAATGTCAGTGACAACTTCGCAAATTGCTACGTTCGCTGTGTACTTGTATCATCTGTTCATCTGCTTCTAGCACACAACAAGAGAGAATGATAAATGGACTCAGGTTTGTTTGAAGTTAACAGTAAGAAAAATATAAAGTCATAATATTATCCAACCTCCAATGGAACTTATGATTCAGAAGCTTTATAGACAGAAGCTTTTTAATGATCAAAAGATTGTCCCGAGTGAAATATTTTGATTTTTAATTTTCATTTGTCCGTATTCAAAATTTTGATTGTATACAAAACACATAAAGACAAAAACTAGAACATGCTGAAATAACATATATATGCTCAACCTGAATACACATGCGTAATAAACTGGTCCTGGTTGAATGTTTTTTTTTTTTTCCATTAACAGGTGACAATCAATTGAATGTGGCATGTGTCGATAATAACTTCGTAATTAGGAAAGATAAAATTATAAAATTGCTAGAATTATTTATTTTAGCATAGCCTATTTCTATATTTTATGTCCGTTGTGCCAATTATATCATCCCATCTGGTTCCTACTGCGTAAATCTGTTCTTATTTCACTAGGGAGGTCCTTTGCGGATAACGGTTTTTCTACGGAACCTTTCTAGGTTTCACGTTACCTTAAGTAACGATTCATTTACGCTCATGTCGTGTTTATATCTCAAAAAAAGGTGCAACACTTTAAACAAACAATGAGCAACATAAAATGACGGTAATGCTCTGATTTAACATTAACCCAACAGCTATAAAAAAAGAAAATCTAGTGATCAATATTTCACATTCGTCATCAATTCACAATCGTCATTACAGTTAATTACGGCCTTAGTAGAACTACGTCGTGAATAAAGAAAACGAGACTGCCATAGATTTGTTTTCAATCCCAATTCTTTGTGGGGGTATACATTTTTCAGGAAGAGTTTCCATCTTGCATTAAACAACTTTTCAAGAGAAAAAAATCGAACTTTTGCCTGAAAGTATTTTTAAGAAAATATTTTCTGTGTTCGTGGCTTTCTTTCTTGCAAGAATATTAGCAGAATTTATAAATGTTGTCAGGAACCAATCATTGAAGAAAAAATGATTTGTTGAGGA
This sequence comes from Mytilus californianus, assembly GCF_021869535.1. Classification (NCBI taxonomy): domain Eukaryota; kingdom Metazoa; phylum Mollusca; class Bivalvia; order Mytilida; family Mytilidae; genus Mytilus; species Mytilus californianus. The sequence goes on from NW_026262615.1 coordinate 30,836,156, forward strand.
CGAGAAATGAAAAGAACTGTATGCTTCGATTGCAAATTAGTATTAAAATGTATAACCGGAAGACTGATGTTTAAGAACATTCCCTAGAATTCTAAACTGAGAACAACATTTTCTTTTTTACATATTAAAAAACAACAACATGTAAAATCGAGAATTAAGAAAAAAATATGCTCCGCAAACACAAAATGAATGGTTGATGCATTCAAGTTATTTCTCTCTATACTAATCATGACGCTGCTGTGTGAAATCTACCCTTAAGGAGAGCTTTTGAAAGAACGAATAAACGGAATTCGCATGATACATCAATTTGTTAGCAACCTAAGTCACTCCTTTACCTCGTTTATTTGTGATATACGACGGATCAAATGAATGACATAAACCAATCATATGGACAAATCACAGCCGTACCCTGTACACACTTCCCAAACAGTCAAAAGTATTTGTTCTAGATACAACTGTAGGACTATCGAAACATTTCAAGTTCGACGTCATGATTTTGTAGACAGTCTATTGTTGACGGATTTAGTTATTTGTGTTGTTGAGTTGATGTCTCCTTGGCGTATTTATATATCACATCACCTTTTATTCATATTAGGAGTATTCGTCTCGATTTTGTCATGATCACAAATTTTTTTATCACCAATTATGACAATTTTGTTAATTGGAGTTTACTATTGTCACGTGGCCATTAATTTTTATGCACTCATTTTCAAAAGTATTTGATAACAATTCCAAAAAAAAAAAAGAAAGGTTGCAACTTCTTTAAGCCAAAATAATATTGTATTGTATACACATATATGTTGAAAAAATAGTACATTTTTCATTAAAATATTAGCAGTTCAAAACATTGATTAACGATATTTATATTATACGTAAAAAAACATATGATTATCTGTTACCCAGTCGACGAAAAACTAAACGAAAAAACAATTTAATTTTTCACAAACTTAAGAGGATTTTATCATACGCACATTCTAAAAAAAAAAATAAGATGCAAAAATTTAAAGTAAAGGTTGCATGTAGTATATAGTTTCCATCCTTACCTTTAAGTCGTTGATTGATTGCTGACTCATTGCGGGCAATCCATTGAAAAGAATTAAAAGGAACACGAGGTTCTGTAACTATGCGTGACCATCGTTTGAAGTAAAATTGATTATACATCATCAATTAAAAATAATTTGTTGTGATATGAGTAAAGATTTACAAAATAATGTTGCAACGAGATAAGCTAGCCAATTACAAAGGACAATTTTATACTATTGTATATACTGAAGAAGAGATAAAAAATAATTCCAGCAATTCAATGGGATTTGTTACTTTTGTAAGAATGGTTAAGAAACACAAGTGCATATTCTCGCGTATTGGATCCATAACAAATGATGTATAGTAGTGTTTGTTAACACGATAAATTCATTATATATATATTATATTTGCCTTCGGGTTTATATGATTCGTTCATCCTATTTCGACTCTTCAAAATTCAAGAGTCAATCCCAAATTGAGGGAAATTATATGGCCTTCCAAATACCGTTTCGATTCCTAACATCACTAAAGAGACATTAATTGTCGAAATCCGGATATGGTGTACAAATTTTTGCACCTCATGTTTGCGGTATACCATATTTTCCGCAAGTTTATTGTTTTCTCTTTGGTATTAAATTAATATAATTAAGATCCATTTTGTTACATCTGTGATCCGTTTATTTGGCAATCGCCATGGCAGTCAGCAGGGTTTAAAAACATCCGTTGTTCGACCTGCTAGTCAAATGCGTTTTGTTAAAATATACTTTTTCACTGTTTTGGTCTTTTGGAAAATGTTGTTTGTGCTGTATTTAGACCCCTCTACAACGAAATTTGTTTTGCATGCACACGTATAAAAATTGCGGTTTTTATCCAACGCAATCATAGGTTTGAACGTTGTTTTCAATTTAGACTTGTTTATATTTTTTCGTTTGGGCTTGTATTATATTTGCCTTCGGGTTTATATGATCCGTTCATCCTATTTCGACTCTTCAAAATTCAAGAGTCAATCCCAAATTGAGGGAAATTATATGGCCTTCCAAATACCGTTTCGATTTCTAACATCACTGAAGAGACATTAATTGTCGAAATCCGGATATGGTGTACAAATTTTTGCACCTCATGTTTGCGGTATACCATCTTTTCCGCAAGTTTATTGTTTTCTCTTTGGGATTAAATTAATATAATTAAGATCCATTGTGTTACATCTGTGATCCGTTTATTTGGCAATCGCCATGGCAGTCAGCAGGGTTTAAGAACATCCGTTGTTCGACCTGCTAGTCAAATGCGTTTTGTTAAAATATACTTTTTCACTGTTTTGGTCTTTTGGAAAATGTTGTTTGTGCTGTATTTAGACCCCTCTACAAAGAAATTTGTTTTGCATGCACACGTATAAAAATTGCGGTTTTTATCCAACGCAATCATAGGTTTGAACGTTGTTTTCAATTAAGACTTGTTTATATTTTTTCGTTTGGGCTTGTATTATATTTGCCTTCGGGTTTATATGATTCGTTCATCCTATTTCGACTCTTCAAAATTCAAGAGTCAATCCCAAATTGAGGGAAATTATATGGCCTACAAAATACCGTTTCGATTCCTAACATCACTGAAGAGACATTAATTGTCGAAATCCGGATATGGTGTACAAATTTTTGCACCTCATGTTTGGGGTATACCATCTTTTCCGCAAGTTTATTGTTTTCTCTTTGGTATTAAATTAATATAATTAAGATCCATTGTGTTACATCTGTGATCCGTTTATTTGGCAATCGCCATGGCAGTCAGCAGGGTTTAAGAACATCCGTTGTTCGACCTGCTAGTCAAATGCGTTTTGTTAAAATATACTTTTTCACTGTTTTGGTCTTTTGGAAAATGTTGTTTGTGCTGTATTTAGACCCCTCTACAAAGAAATTTGTTTTGCATGCACACGTATAAAAATTGCGGTTTTTATCCAACGCAATCATAGGTTTGAACGTTGTTTTCAATTTAGACTTGTTTATATTTTTTCGTTTGGGCTTGTATTATATTTGCCTTCGGGTTTATATGATCCGTTCATCCTATTTCGACTCTTCAAAATTCAAGAGTCAATCCCAAATTGAGGGAAAGTATATGGCCTTCCAAATACCGTTTCGATTTCTAACATCAATGAAGTGACATTAATTGTCGAAATCCGGATATGGTGTACAAATTTTTGCACCTCATGTTTGCGGTATACCATCTTTTCCGCAAGTTTATTGTTTTCTCTTTGGTATTAAATTAATATAATTAAGATCCATTGTGTTACATCTGTGATCCGTTTATTTGGCAATCGCCATGGCAGTCAGCAGGGTTTAAGAACATCCGTTGTTCGACCTGCTAGTCAAATGCGTTTTGTTAAAATATACTTTTTCACTGTTTTGGTCTTTTGGAAAATGTTGTTTGTGCTGTATTTAGACCCCTCTACAAAGAAATTTGTTTTGCATGCACACGTATAAAAATTGCGGTTTTTATCCAACGCAATCATAGGTTTGAACGTTGTTTTCAATTTAGACTTGTTTATATATATATATATATATATATATATAGATTGCCTAACAATGTAATTTTAACACACTATTTAGTATGTAAATATAAGAATGTCAAAAATATTTACAAAATGATGAAAATAAACGCGTTTATTTTCATCATTTTGTAAATATTTTAAACATTCTTATATTTACATACTAAATAGTGTGTTAAAATTACATTGTTAGGCAATCTATAATTTGATTTGTGTAATTGAATTAATCTCTGTACTGATTAATCCACACTCCCATAGATTTGTATGTCATGTGCTGCTATTTATAGGCACTTATATATATATATATATATATATACTCACAAAAGGCACATTGGCTGTACGGTGGTACAAACGTAGATAAAGTGGACTTTTCAAAATCTCAATTTTTTTATTGTGTAGACTAGATAGGCAATCCATATTAAGTATTTTTCAGTATATTTATTCTAAGAACTGAATAGAAGATTTTATTTTTTAAATAATTTATTTTTGGGAGAGATAGGTTTCTGAATCCTTATTTGGTATTGTCAAAAAGCCACCTTAACTTTGACCTAAATTTAGAAAGCCACTTTACTAGAATTCATTCTTGAACCTACAATTGGGATATAAGGTGGATTGTTGTCACGTGATCAGAGAGGTACAATAGTAGATAAGGTGTACAGAGATATACAGATTATGTGACGTCATTGAAATATATTGGTAGATAAAGTGGACATCGTGGTTACAACGGGAGTTAAAGTGGCTGATATTCGAAAATATATATATAATCGTGGAAATTCCAATACGTCACAAAGCAATATGGCGATTGTTTACATCAATGAGATGACATGTTAAAACATGAAAAGGAAAATTTTTAATAACATTATAATGTGAATAAACTGCATGTAAACGTAAGTGAAACTATATATCAAATATGTTACTTACATATGTAGCATAGAATGATAAGTATTCTAAGAGGCTTACCTATCCTTTACAAAAAAGTCTTTGAAATTGAAATGTTATAAACTTAAATTCGGCAATTTATCAAATAGTTTGAGGGACAGTATATCAAAGCTAATGTATTTTAACGTACAATGAAAAAGAATATTAATTGTGGTAAATGTAACTAATATGTGTTGCATGAATATAAATATTTGAAACTTTAATATTTTCACAACCGTAAAAAATGTTGTGATTTTTCTTTTAAATATTTGGAATTGTATTTTAGAACCAGAATTTGCGTAATAATATTCGTATTCTTGAACAGGTAAAAGAAATCACAAAAAAAATCGTACAGTACAAAGGACAAAAAAATCCAACATCAACACCCAACTCCTCAAAATTTTTCAGGACAATTTTAACTTCATTAAGTATCACAATAAGCAGGTTTGCCACTACTGTATTTGGTTATAATACTATAATATATATACCGACAAAAGATGTAGTTCTGATTCCTGCCTTCGCTACCTTCTCAATATTGTGATGCCTACCCTAACAAATGTTATAAGCCTTTTTAGTCAAATACTGTTTAAGTCCATATATTTTTGGTGAAGCAGTGTAAAACTCAAAACTTGTTACTTCATAAATAAAAATTTAAATAATAAAGTAGTATAATGTGTTTGTGCTGTATTAATTAAAAACTCTTCAATTTGTTAAACGATTTTTTACTAGATAGAATTGTGTATTAGCATTGAAAATTGTGCATTAATATTTCCCTTTTAAAAAAATGTAAAGGTCACAACAAAAAGACTTAAGGGTGTTCAGATTGAACCGTAGGAACTACAGAAAGGTCCTGGGGAATTGCACACCTCAATGTTTGGATTGTTATAAGGTTAGGACAACTTGTAAAACAATGGGTGCTTTTTAGCTGGAATCATTATTTTATATGATTACAATGTGTGTACTCAGTGTAAATAAAAGAAAACAAAACAAGTCTTAGAAATAAAAATTATAACAAAATGAACACATCTTCCTATACCTATAGGAACTTTACATAATTCTGCATTTTCAACCCTTTTTTTAATTCTCCCAATAAAGCCTTATATTATGGTAGTATAATATCTGTACATTTGTATCGACATAGAAATTCGAAGTATCAGGTCCATTGGCACTCATAACACGTTCGAACGCTACACATTTGCAATCCACACAATCGCGCCCTATTTTTGCAAATATAGGTTACATTGTTAGATGCTTTTAAGATGTATTTATCAAAATATTTCTATTATCATAAAAAAAAAATGTTTAAATGATTTTTTTTTTTATAATTAGATAATTAATAATTTAATGTTTATTATTTTAGATAATTATTAATTATATGTTTATTATTTATGATCACTGTTAATTGGTCATGTTGGTATTTGCAAAACTAATTTTGTATCTGTGTTATGTGTTTGAAAAACATGATTCAAGTTATAACTAACTTTGGTTTACATATCTTAAAAATTCTAGAGATCTTTTTGATTTGGAAAGGACCGTGCATGATTTTAATGATTATGACAATTTGTATCATCATGACACTATTCATTATTCATTTCGTAAAAATAATAATAATAAAAAAACACTTCACTACTCTAAACTGGGACTATTACACATAATGTACAAATACTAGTTTTAACACAGTAAAAAAAAAACATTATCTTTATTATTTAGCAATACAATAACTAAAACATGATTAAAAAAATTATTCAATACAAAACCTTTAAAAAGGATGCAAAAGTGAAAGAGGTCGAACATGAATGGGAGCAAACGTGATTTTTGGTGAAAAGATCCGGTTTCGAAATTCAAACATATTGTTGCGCTGCCAAAAGCAAAGTGATGGAAGCTGACAGAGGAAAAGTTTTATTTGTAACAAACTGCTATAGCTGACTATGCTGTATGGGCTTTGCTCATTGTTGAAGGCCATACGGTGACCTATAGCAGTTAATTTCTGTGTCATTTAGTCTCTTGTGAGGAGTTGTCTCATTGGCAGTCATACCACATCTTCTTTTTTATATGCAACTATTTATCAAGATTTTCCTGCCTTAATACCTTCAATGTATAAGCAATACTTTATGAACATTAAAAGAATAAAATAAGAAAAATAAATGCGATAAAAATTTATTAACTTTATTAAAAGACACAGTATATGGAACAGACAAATAAAAAAACTACCTTGGATCCATGAACTACTATACCAGTACAAAAAATAAAAACAAATTAAATATAAAATCATAAAAAAATATATAAATTTGTCAAAAAAAATGGTTTAGGCATGAAATTACCCTCTTTGCCATGTCATTATCAATTTGTTTTTGACTTATGAATTTGAATATCCCATTTATGTCTATCGCCTAAATTAGCCTAAAATTGTTATCGTCATTTGCAAAATTTTATTCTTGACCTACAATTAGCTTAAACCGTATGTCAATCGTCAACTAATTGCAACATAAATCAAACTATTATTCTTCAAATTATTTACCGTAGACTTTAAATCTTTAAAATGTATATCGTTGTAATTCACCTTATTCATGTAGTTTCTGAATTCAATTAATCACAATATTTCTTGTTTTTTTTTTTATTGGGGGACTAACATTTGATATCCTAGTTAAGCGGGGAATTTTTCTGGAACGGTCATTTATTTTCATATGTTGCTATGCATGGTTATATTTTTGTGCGGCTGTGCTGCATGAAAATTTACTTCACTTTTGTACACATTTGATTCCAGCTTTACTAAATCCTAACATATGCACTATAAATTTATAGTTTAAGACAGATATATTCTATTTTTGGTTAACTCCTCTACAGCTGATATCATACTGACTTAATTTACTCCCTTTCTTTTTGTTTTTGTTTTAATTAACTTTATTTATATCTTATAATTTTTTATATATTTTAATTTTTTTAACTTTTTAAACATATGATATAAACATCCCTCTGTCTCAAAGAAACTCAAATGTTATTTTTAATCCTAAATCCTAACCTAGGTAGATCTATAAATGATGCAAACAAATCATAATTTTAAATACTTTTTTTAAATCCACAGTTATCACATGTATATAAAACTTTTAAACTTAAACACCCCACCACACTATGTAAATATCTTTGTAAATATCTTTTAAGTGTTAAACCTATATCCTACGTGAAGGTGCTCCGATATATAACGGAGGAAAATACCTGCACAGAACAGTTGAGAGCTGGTACCTTTCAACCTAAAGACTCGAGTGCGTAGTTGAATTTGCCCAGTCTGGTTACCAGATCTATTTTCTGGTTTCTGGTTCTAGTACATGTCTGCGTCGCGAGGCAATCCAGGCTAGTTCCTTCACTTGAACGGGACCAGCTTATTTCATAAACGACAAACAAAGTAAATGCAATATATTATATGTAAGTATTGTAGAAAATCCAGACAATTTTCAATCAGCCAGAGCACATCAGCATGTACTTGCATTTGGGTGTTTGTGCTACGATAAAAACAACAAAAGTATTGTGAGTTCGCAAAATCACTGATGTCAAAACACCAAATATAAAAATTGGCAACTACAATCTGACAATGTCAATGTATACTGTACTTAATGGATGGCTTTACTGTGTGATATAACACAAGAACGTAAAACACCTCAAATTCTTTTTCCCAAACTAGCATGTAGACCCTGTAGTCCTTATGTAGTACAAAGGTACACATGTAGGAATCGAGGATGCTTCAAATATCAAGAACAATTTGTTCTAAATCAGACCCCATTCATAGTCCAAATTACTGCAACAGGAAGGTGTCAAAGCAAAAAATTGAAAAAGCTTTTCAAGACGTCATAATTTGGGTTGCCCGATATTCCGACACCCCACTATTCCGATGCCCCATTGGTCCGACACCCCATTAGTCCGACACCCCATTGGTCCGACACTTCATTAGTCCGACACCCCATTGGTTTGACAGCCAATTAGTCCGACACCCCAATAGTCCAACAATGGAAGGTACATTACTGCCTTAATAGAAAAATTATTTCATAGAATCGTTTTTGGCGTGGTATTTGAACTACTCTTTCTTATAAGTATGTCAAAGAAACAGAAACAGATAATACCATATCTCCAATCTGGTATTTAAGAAATACCATTACAATATGCATATAAAGCAATCGAGAACCTTGCAAGTTTTGGTTAACAGTGTGATCTATGGGAAAAACACTCCACTAAAAAGAAAATGTAAAGAACAGTCCTCAGTAGAGTGCAGTCTCTCATCGTTCACATAATTTAGTCTCAGAAACTGTCAATACCGAAAAAGTATCATTTGACCATGGGAAGCGAATATTGTTTTCAAGGAAAATGATTTCTGTTCATCTACACTGTCATGACTGTACACTAACTTATAGATCGAAAACTTTTAAAACTGAAAGTTGTCCAGTTGTTAATTGATAATACATGTAATATAATCGAAAATAAGTGAGTTTAAAAGTTTGTTCGAAACATCGATAGTAAAATTGTTCAATCACTATATATGAAGACTGTATTGAGGTTGAAACTTCGATAAAACGGATGAAATTTGCTGTCAGAATGAAATTGTATTATAAATACATGAAACATTTGCCACTGGACATTAAAAAAAAGAATCATGTACAAATAGCCATGGGAATGTACATTTAATATCAGCAATTAGATTTGTAATTGCATATTCATAAAACAAACTCTTTTTATGTACATTGTTATTTCCATTCGAGTTTAATTTTTCCTCTTTAAAAACTAATGGGTTGTCTTTTCTTTCCACTTTACAAATGATCGATCACCGGTCGAAATTTAAATCGATTGCACAGCAAAAGCAAACACGTTGCCTGAAAATAACTCGAGCAACCCACAAAACTTCTCTGAAATTGAGACAGGAATGCAATGAGAGTTAGGATGCAAGAACCCCTCAAGAATAACAACTTTTAATAAAAAACAAATAATCACAGTTTTTTTTAGGATTGATATTCAGTTAACAAACTATTTTCCTGTTTGAATTGTTTTACACTAGTCATTTTGGAGCCCTTTATACATGTAGCTTGCTGTTAGGTGTGAGCCAAGGCTCTGTGTTGAAGGCCTTACTTTGACCTATAATTGTTAACTTTTTATACATTGATTGTGACTTGGATGGAGAGTTGTCTCATTTGCACTCATACCGCATCTTCTTATTTATATAAAAGAAAATATGAGATTTTTTAGTGGCGGTTTAACGTCAAACATCAAATATTTCACTAATATTCAGGGCAACAACATATTGACACGAAGACACCAATTTGAGATTGGCCTGACCTGGGACATAATATAGTATACTATTCTAAGGTCTGACTTCCCAACAAATCCTTAAAAGGCCGTCATATGTCAGAACAATATGGGACTGGAAGATATATCCTGCGTTATACAGACCGACATGCTAAGTGGGATATTAAGGTGCATTTTCTTTGCTTCATATCGTTTTTATACGAACGCCAAAAAATTTTTGTGGTCGTATATTGGTATGACGGCGTCGTCGTCGTCTTTCGAAGACACATTAGTTTTCGCACTCTAACTTTAGTTTAAGTGAATGGATCTCTATGAAATTTTACCATAAGGTTCAATACCACAAAAGGAAGGTGGGGATTGATTTTGGGGGTTATGGTACCAACAGTTAAGGAATTAGGGGCCAAAAAGGGGCCAAAAATAAGCATTTTTGTAACTTCCAGACATAACTTGTGTGTAAGTGTATGGATCTCTCTGACATTGTACCATAAGGTTCCATATCACAAAGGAAATGCTGGGATTGATTTTGGGGGTAATTGCCTCCAAATTTTAGGAATTAGGGGCAAAAAAGGGGCAAAAAACAAGCATTTTTCTAGTTTCATGACAATAACTTGTGTGTAAGTGTATGGATCTTTATGAAATTGTACTACAAGGTTCCATATCACAACGGGAAAGCTGGAATTGAGTTTGGGGGTAATTGCCCTAAAAGTATAGGAATAAGGGGCCAAAAAGGGGCCAAAAATAAGCATTTTTCTAGTTTCTAGACAATAACTTGTGTTCAGGTGTATGGATCTCTCTGAAATTGTACTGCAAGGTACCATACCACGAAGGGAAGGCTGGGATTGATTTTGGGGGTAATTCCCTCAAAATTTTTGGAATTAGGGGCCATAAAAGGGCAAAAAAACAAGCATTTTTCTAGTTTCAGGACAATAACTTGTGTGTAAGTGTATGGATCTTGATGAAATTGTACTGCAAGGTTCCATATCACAAAGGGAAAGCTGGGTTTGAGTTTGGGGGTAATTGCCCTAAACGTTTAGGAATTTGGGGCCAAAAAGGGGCCAAAAAACAAGCATTTTTCTAGTTTCCCGACAATAACTTGTGTTCAAGTGTATGGATCTCTCTGAAATTGTACTGCAAAGTACCATACCACAAAGGGAAGGCTGGGATTGAGTTTGGGGGTGATGAATCATAAGGGGGTTCAAAAAATTTGGGGGGGGATTTTTTTTTTCATTTTTTTTCTTTAAAATTTTCCATTTTAAATTGGTTATTTCTGATTTATATATAAAAGCAATTATAATGATATGGTTTGAATAGGTAAATTAAAAATTTTTAAGTTCTGAGACCACTTTCATTCTGTGTGAGAAACCTATGCTGTGTCAAATATTTAATTACAATCCAAATTCAGTGCTGTATCAAGCTTGAATGTTGTGTCCATACTTGCCCCAACTGTTCAGGGTTAGACCTCTGCGGTCGTATCAAGCTGCGCCCCAGAGGAGCATTTTATTTTTTTTTTAGCCTGCGACTTTTGTCGCAAAAGCCAGACAAAGCGAATCTACATTGCGTCGGCGTCGGCGGTGTCCACAAATATTCACTCTGTCATGTCTGTGGTTAAAGTTTTTGAAATTTTAATAACTTTCTTAAACTATCCTGGATTTCTACCAAACTTAAACAGAAACTTGTTTATGATCATAAGATAGTATCCAGAAGTAAATTTTGTAAAAAAATAAATCCTGTTCATCCGTATTTTACTTATAAATGGACTTAGTTTTTCTGCCAGTTAACATTACATTCACTCTGTGGTTTAAGTTTTTAAAATTATAATAACTTTCTTAAAATATCCAGGATTTCTACCAAACTTGGACAGAAGCTTGTATTTGATCGTAAGATAGTATCCAGAAGTAAATTTTGTAAAAAAAAGATCCTGTTTATCTGTATTTTACTTATAAATTGACTTAGTTTTTCTGCCAGTTAACATTACATTCACTCTGTAGTTAAAGTTTTAAAATTTTCAATTACTTTCTTAAAATATCCTGGATTTGTACCAAACTTGGACAGAAGCTTGTTTATGATAAAAAGCTAGTATCTAGAAGGAAATTTTTTTTTAAATTTATTTCCTGTTTTTCCGTATATTACTTATAAATGGACTTAGTTTTTCTTCCAGTTAACATTACATACAGTCTGCAGTTAAAATTTTTAAAACATTTATTAGATTCATAAACCATCCCGGATTTTTACCAAACTTGGACAGAAGCTTCTTACAATCAAAAGATAGTATCAAGAGGAAAATTTTTAATAATTTTTTCCCCATTTTTGTTGAGCCTGTGACTTTTGTCGCAAAAGCTAGACATAGCGATCCTACATTCCGTCGTCATCTGAATTAAGGGATAAATCATCAAGCAATGTAAAAATTATCTTCTTTATCATTTGTTCATTCAATAAAGTTATGTTTCAACTCTTTTATAAATCTATAGATTTGATTGTATACTGTATTCATTTTTTACAAGCATAACTTTTTTCATACATTTCAAACATTTTATTTCATTAACTGTAAATCTATTATGTGCATTCCCCTATCACACTGAAAACATGGACAACAGCAAAAGTAGGCGAGACACTGGGTTCCGCGAAACCCTTACAAATTATTTTATAATAAGAATAGAATAATACAGTTATTTACATTTTGTACTTGTCTCAACTTGGCAGGAAATAATGTATGATTGATTGATTACGTCACTATGTACATGGTTTAAATTCGTGATATTCGGGAGTATCAGGACGGCAACAGAATATGTCCATTATGATTATGCAAAATAGGTCTTCAAATATAAATAGCCTATTTAAACAGAGGACCGTGACAAAGATAGGGCAAAAAAGGTGAGAGAGCGAAGTAGTGCTAGTACATGTAATACAGGAAGTGTAACAGGTTGTTATGACATAGCTAAAAATACTAAATAAAATTGAGAATGGAAATGGGGAATGTGTCAAAGAGACAACAACCCGACCATAGATCAGACAACAGCCGAAGGCCACCAATGGGTCTTCAATGCAGCGAGAAACTCCCGCACCCGGGGCGTCCTTCAGCTGGCCCCTAAACAAATATGTATACTAGTTCAGTGATAATGGACGCCATACTAAACTCCAAATTATACACAAAAAACTAAAATTAAAAATGATACAAGACTAACAAAGGCCAAAGTATACATCTCGTGCATGAGACAGTCAGGGGTACTACTTGTACAAGTAATTTTTATTTACTTGAAGAAGTAAATATTAATATACTTATATAAGTAAATTTGTAGGATACTTATACAAGTGTATTTTATTTACTTGTATAGGTAAATTATTTTTTAGCTTAGTTATGTCCCTTAGACATTCAGATTTTTTTACTTATACAATCTATTTTCATCAAGTTGTATAAACAATAATTTACGTTATCTTTTTTTATAACACATATTAATTTTATTGCACCTTTAATCAGTTAATATAAAAATAAGGAGATGTGGTATGATTGCCAATTAGACAACTATCCGTCAAAGTTTAAATGAAGTGAATGTAAGCATTAACAAGTTTGAGCTTTTTAAAAAGCTGTGGACTGCTTCGCTTTACCCTAATTTATGGTAATATGTGTGCATGTGGTTGTTGAATTAGTATTCTGGAGGTGTGCCTATATTGGCAGAAGTTATAAAATACAGATAATGCATTTTTGTAAACATTGCATAGGAACATTGTTTAGCTAAACAAATCGTGCATATTGCAGATTAACAAAGCAAATAAACACGTATTAATAATTGATATTTCAATATTGAATTTCAGTGTGCAATATATGCATAATAAAACGAACATGAACTAATGACAGTTGATCGGAATACACAGTTAATTTTCCAGCATTTGGTGTCTTATCCTGAGACAAGAAAAGTCTGTAATTCTTTATCTCATTTAAGCCAATAGCTGTTGCTGTATCTCAGCCGCATCATAAAGCAACCAATCAGAATTTATATGTGATTAGTAATTATTTCAAGATGGCTTGTTTATCGACTGAAACTAATAGCTCCGCACTGTGCGAAGCAATTATAGGCACTTGTATGGCCTTCAACAACAGAAAAACACATACTGTATAGTATTGTCTATAAAAGCATGTTTACTGTTAACAATTTACCTATTCTATTTATATAGCTTCAATTAAGTATGCATATACATATGAGTTTTTGAATATTTCGGGAAACTATTCAATAAGGTAGACAAATTTAGATACATTGATCAATGTTGATATTGTAAATTCAGAAATTATTGAGAGGTTTTTATTGTGATTAATGCGACTACGTGAGAAATATAGAATAAAGGACTTTTTGTTTTTGATACTGACTTAATCATGGTAAAATATATTTTACAGTGATAAAGTCAGTATCTTAAACATGTTAAACAAAAAGTCCTTTATTTTTTAGCTCACCTGACCTGAAAGGTCAAGTGAGCTTTTCTCATCACTTTGCGTCCGTCGTCCGTCGTCCTGCGTCCGTCGTCCTGCGTCCGTCGTCCGTCGTCCGTAAACTTTTACAAAAATCTTCTCCTCTGAAACTACTGGGCCAAATGCACCCAAACTTAAACACAATCATCATTCAAGTATCTAGTTTAAAAAATGTGTCCGTGACCCCGCCAACCTACCAAGATGGTCGCCATTGCTAAAAATAGAACATAGGGGTAAAATGCAGTTTTTGGCTTATAACTCAAAAACCAAAGCATTAAGAGCAAATCTGACATGGGGTAAAATTGTTCATCAGGTCAAGATCTATCTGCCCTGAAATTTTCAGATGAATCGGACAACCCGTTATTGGGTTGCTGCCCCTGAATTGGTAATTTTAAGGAAATTTTGCTGTTTTTGGTTATTATCTTGAATATTATTATAGATAGAGATAAACTGTAAACAGCAATAATGTTCAGCAAAGTAAGATTTACAAATAAGTCAATATAACCGAAATGGTCAGTTGACCCCTTTAGGAGTAATTGCCCTTTATAGTCAATTTTTAACCATTTTTCGTAAATTTTAGTAATCTTTTACAAAAATCTTCTCCTCTGAAACAATTGGGCCAAATTAAATTAAACTTGGCCACAATCATCATTGGGGTATCTAGTTTAAAAAATGTGTGGCGTGACCCGGCCAAACAACCAAGATGGCCGCCACAGCTAAAAATAAAACATAGGGGTAAAATGCAGTTTTTGGCTTATAACTCAAAAACCAAAGCATTTAAAGCAAATCTGACATGAAGTAAAATCGTTTATCAGGTCAAGATCTATCTGCCCTGAAATTTTCAGATGAATCGAACAACCTGTTGTTGGGTTGCTGCCCCTGAATTCGTAATTTTAAGGAAATTTTGCTGTTTTTGGTTATTATCTTGAATATTATTATAGATAGAGATAAACTGTAAACAGCAATAATGTTCAGCAAAGTAAGATTAACAAATAAGTCAACATGACTGAAATGGTCAGTTGACCCCTTTAGGAGTTATTGCCCTTTATAGTCAATTTTTAACAATTTTTCGTAAATCTTAGTAATCTTTTACAAAAATCTTCTCCTCTGAAACTACGTTGCCAAATTAAACCAAACTTGGCCACAATCATCATTTGGTTATCTAGTTTTAAAAATGTGTGGCGTGACCTGGTCAACCAACCAAGATGGCCGCCACGGCTAAAAATAGAACATGGGGGTAAAATTCAGTTTTTGGCTTTTACCTAAAAAACCAAAGCATTTAAAGCAAATCTGACATGAAGTAAAATTGTTTATCAGGTCAAGATCTATCTACCCTGAAATTTTCAGATGAATCGAACAACCTGTTGTTGGGTTGCTGCCCCTGAATTCGTAATTTTAAGGAAATTTTGCTGTTTTTGGTTATTATCTTGAATATTATTATAGATAGAGATAAACTGTAAACAGCAATAATGTTCAGCAAAGTAAGATTAACAAATAAGTCAACATAACTGAAATGGTCAGTTGACCCCTTTAGGAGTTATTGCCCTTTATAGTCAATTTTTAACAATTTTTCGTAAATCTTAGTAATCTTTTACAAAAATCTTCTCCTCTGAAACTACGTTGCCAAATTAAACCAAACTTGGCCACAATCATCATTTGGTTATCTAGTTTTAAAAATGTGTGGCGTGACCTGGTCAACCAACCAAGATGGCCGCCACGGCTAAAAATAGAACATGGGGGTAAAATTCAGTTTTTGGCTTTTAACTCAAAAACCAAAGCATTTAAAGCAAATCTGACATGAAGTAAAATTGTTTATCAGGTCAAGATCTATCTGCCCTGAAATTTTCAGATGAATCGGACAACCCGTTGTTGGGTTGCTGCCCCTGAATTGGTAATTTTAAGGAAATTTTGCTGTTTTTGGTTATTATCTTGAATATTATTATAGATAGAGATAAACTGTAAAAAACAATAAATGTCGGCAAAGTAAGATCTACAAATAAGTTTACATGACCGAAATTGTCAGTTGACCCCTTTAGGAGTTATTGCCCTTTATAGTCAATTTTTAACCATTTTTTCGTAAATCTTAGTAATCTTTTACAAAAATCTTCTCCTCTGAAACTACTGGGCCAAGTTAATTATAGATAGAGATAATTGTAAGCAGGAAAAATGTTCAGTAAATTAAGATGTACAAACACATCACCATCACCAAAACACAATTTTGTCATGAATCCATCTGCGTCCTTTGTTTAATATTCACATAGACCAAGGTGAGCGACACAGGCTCTTTAGAGCCTCTAGTTTTATCTGTAATTATGAAAAAATGAAAAATACTATAATAAAAAAAGAAAAGAACAAACAATCTACAGTACTTTTTTGTGTTGAATCACAGAGAATCACACTTGACGTCACAGGTTGCATTACATCATTTGAAGTTTGTCATAGTCATGACAGTGCATATAACATATTGTTCTCTTTCACAAAGTATTGAAAATGAATAATTAATGCATGCTTTCCATTGTTTCTGCTTTAAACATGCCTTAAACAATGCAGAATGTCATGAATGTATTGCAAACATACCGATAAGTCAAATTTCTTTTTAGCTCACCTGGCCCAAAAGGGCCAAGTGAGCTTTTCTCATCAATTGGCGTCCATCGTCCGTAGTTATCCGTTAACTTTTACAAAAATCTTCTCCTCTGAAACTGCTGGGCCAAATACAACCAAACTTGGCCTAAATCATCCTGAGGGTATCTAGTTAAATGTATCCGATGACCCTGGCCATCAACCAAGATGGCCGCCATGGCTAAAAATAGAACATGGGGGTAAAATGCAGTTTTTATATGACAGCAAAAAATTTATTTGGATCGTATAACGGTATGAAGTCGTCGTCGTCTGCGTAGTCGTCCGAAGACACATTGGTTTCCAGACAATAACTTTAGTTTAAGTGAATGGATCTCTATGAAATTTTTTAAGAAGGTTCAATACCACAAAAGGAAGGTTGGGATTGATTTTGGGGATGATGGTCTCAACTGTTTAGGAATTAGGGGCCCGAAAGGGGTCCAAAACAAGCATTTTTCTAGTTTCAGGATAATAACTTGTGTATAAGTATTTCGATTGCTCTGAAATTGTACCACAATGTTTAATACCACAAGCAGAAGGTTGGGATTCATCTTAGGGGTTATGGGGCCAACAGTTTAGGAATTAAGGGCCAAAAAGGGGCCAAAAACAAGCATTTTTCTAGTTTCCAGACAATAACTTGTGTGTAAGTTTATGGATCCCTCTGACATTGTAACACAAGGTTCCATATCACAAAGGGTAGTCTGGGATTGAGTTTGGGGTTAATAGCCCAAAACATGTAGGAATTAGGGGCCAAAAAGGGCCAAAAACAAGCATTTTTCTAGTTTCCAGACAATAACTTGTGTTTAAGTGTATGGATCTCTATAAAATTGTACTACAAGGTTCCATACTACAAAGGAAAGGCTGGGATTGAGTAATGAGGTTATTGCTCCAAGGAGGGTTTCAAAAAGTAGGGGGAGGGATTTTTTTTCCAATTTTTTTAAGGGATTCATATTTTTTTTTCAAAATTTTTCATATTTCGAATTTTTGAAATTTTCAAGAAGAAATCTTCCATTGCACAGTATTGCGCAATAAATTTGAAAGATCTTTGACCACATTTATTTTGTGTCAGAAACCTATATTATGTCAAAAATTTGATCACAATCCAAATTCAGACAGTATCAAGCTTGAATATTGTGTCCAAATTTGCCCCAACTGTTCAGGGTTCGACCTCTGCGGTCGTATCAGGCTGCGCTCAGCGAAGCATTTTATTGGCTTATATCTCTGAAACTAAAGCATTTAGAGCAAATCTGATGTGGGTAAAATGTTCATAAGGTCAAGATCTATCTGCCCTGACATTTTCAGACTCATCAGACAACCCGTTGTTGGGTTGCTGCCTATGAATTGGTAATTTTAAGGAAATTTTGCAGTTTTTGGTTATTATCCTGAATATTATAATAGATAGAGATCAACTGTAAACAGCAAAATTGTTCAGCAAAGTAAGATTTACAAATAAGTCAAACATGTCAAAAATTGTCAATTGACCCCATAAAGAGTAATCGCCCTTTAAAGTCAATTTTTTTCACAATTTTTTCTTAATTTTTGTAATCTTTTACACAGATCTTCTCCTCTGAAACTACTTGGCCAAATCAAACCATAGTTGGCCTAAATCATCCTTAGGGTATTTAGGTTAAAAAGTGTATCCGATGATCCCATCCATCAAGCAAGATAGCCGCCTTGGCTAAAAATAGAACATGGTGGTAAAATGCAGTTTTTGGCTTATATCTCTGAAACTAAAGCATTAAGCATGTTAAGAGCAAATTTGACATGCGGTAAAAATGTTCATCAGGTCAAGATCTATCTGCACTGAAATTATCAGACGCATCAGACAACCCCTTGTTGGGTTGCTGCCCCTGAATTGGTAATTTTAAGGAAATTTTGCAGTTTTTGGTTATTATCTTGAATATTATAATAGATAGAGATAAAATGTAAACAGCAAAATTGCTCAGTAAAGTTAGATCTACAAACAAGTCACCATCACCAAAACAGAGAATTTTGTCATGAATTCTTTACTTGTCTTTAATGTTGTAGAGTGTCCTTTGTTTAATATGCACTGCAGCACATAGACCAAGGTGAATGACACAGGCTCTTTAGAGCCTCTAGTTTTACATACATGTAGCAAAGAAGCATACGATTTGAATCATTGTTTTAGAAGTTCAGGTAAAATCTGTTATTTACTTGTAAATTATCAGATGGATAATTTCCTTTAAAATCACATCTTATCCTTATACGCTTGGCGTTCAGCCAGAAGACAATCACACTCATGATTTTAGGAAAGCACTCTGAAAGCAGACAATTATTTTTTCAGGTGTGGGCAGCATGTTTGTAGATTATCTGAAAGCTCATGTCTTGTTAACCTCATAATTATTTCAAATATTTCAATGAATGTAACTCGAGCTCAACTTTGGTCTATTATTTAGTTTTCATGTTTTTTTTTCAAGTCATGTCATTTATTTTTCAACCTGGACCGTTGAAATATTGAAGGCCCTACCGTAACCTGTAATTTGTTCACTTATTTGTTTTTCGGTATATGAATCATCATAAATAACTGTCGATACATTGGCAATAAAATCACATCTCCTTGTCCCATAAAAAAAAGATAAAAAAATGTGTATATTTTATTTTTTTGATTTTAGGGTCCATCCTGTGATTGCGGTACCTTTTTGGTCACCATTTATGTGTTGCGTCTTAATATGAATTGTAACACTTTATAGTGACTGAACAGGTTGAAAAATCCTCCTCAAGAAACAGAAAAAGAAGACACATTGGAACAGCACCATACTATTTAACATTCAAGCTAAGCTGCTTATAGATAGATCTATAGGGATAGTAAGGTAATCTATCAATAGATTAAATAATAATGGGGATATATAACGAACTTTTTCAGTTCAAATTTTTAACGCAATTTAGACAAAACTGTTCAAATAAGCTAAACAAACTTTATTTAAGTCAATATATGAACAGCGTTGTAGGGTGACCAGAGGTAACCAACGTCAATATATGTGTTTTGTGACCAGAAGTAACGAAAGTGAATGATTGTGTTATCTGAGCATTATTGTAAGGTGACCAGAGGTCAACATAGTGAATATATGAACAAGGTGGCCAGAGGTAACCAAATTAAATGAGCGTGTAATGTGACCAGAGCATCATTGTACGTGGACCAGAGGTAAACATAGTCAATATGTGTCTAAGGTGACCAGAGGTAACCTAAGTCAATATATGAACAGCAGTGTAAGATGACCAGAGGTAACCATAGTCAATATATGTGTTTGGTGACCAGAAGTAACCAAAGTGAATGATTGTGTTATGTGAGCATTATTGTAAGGTGACCAGAGGTAACCAACATCAATATATGTGTTTGGTGACTAGAAGTCACCAAAGTGAATGATTGTGTTATGTGAGCATTATTGTAAGGTGACCAGAGGTCAACATAGTGAATATATGTACAAGGTGACCGCAGGTAACCAAATTAAATGAGTGTTTAATGTGACCAGAGCATCATTGTAACTGGACCAGAGGTAAACATAGTCAATATGTGTCCAGGGTGACCAGAAGTAACCTAAGTCAATATATGAACAGCGGTGTAATGTGACCATAGGTTACCATAGTCAATATATGTGTTGGGTGACCAGAAGTAACCAAAGTGAATAATTGTGTTATCTGAGCATTAGTGTAAGGTGACCAGAGGTTACCAACGTCAATATATGTGTTTGGTGATCAGAAGTAACCAAAGTGAATGAGTGTTATCTGAGCATTATTGTAAGGTGACCAGAGGTCAACATAGCGAATATATGAACAAGGTGGCCAGAGGTAACCAAATTAAATGAGTGTGTAATGTGACCAGAGCATCATTGTAACTGGAACAGAGGTAAACATAGTCAATGTGTGTCCAAGGTCCAAGGTGACCAGAGGTAACCTAAGTTAATTTATGAACAGCGGTGTAAGGTGACCAGAGGTAACCAACGTTAATATACATGTTTGGTGACCAGAAGTAACCAAAGTGAATGATTGTGTTATGTGACCATTATTGTAAGGTGACTAGAGGTCAATATAGTGAATATATGTGTTTGGTGACCAGAAGTAACCAAAGTGAATGATTGTGTTATGTGAGCATTATTGTAAGGTGACCAGAGGTCAACATAGTGAATATATGTACAAGGTGACCAGAGGTAACCAAATTAAATGAGTGTGTAATGTGACCAGAGCATCATTTTAACTGGACCAGAGGTTTACATAGTCAATATGTGTCCAAGGTGATCAGAGGTAACCTAAGTCAATATATGAACAGCTGTGTAAGATGACCAGAGGTTACCATAGTAAATATATGTGTTTGATGACCAGAGGTAACCAAATTAAATGAGTGTGTAATGTGACCAGAGCATCATTGTACGTGGACCAGAGGTAAACATAGTTAATATGTGTCCAGGGTGACCGGTGGTAACCAACGTCAATATATGAACAGCGGTGTAAGGTGACCTGAGGTTACCAACATCAATATATGTGTTTAATGACCAGAAGTAACCAAAGTGAATGATTGTGTTATGTGAGTATTATTGTAAGATGACCAGAGGTCAACATAGTGAATATATGTAGAAGTTGACCAGAGGTAACTTAATTAAATGATTTTGTACTGTGACCAGAGCATCATTGTAACTGGACCAGATGTTAACATAGTCAATATGTGTCCAAGGTGACCAGAGGTAACCTAAGTCAATATATGAACAGCAGTGTAGGGTGACCAGAGGTAACCATAATCAATATTGGTCCTGGAACAGAGTTATCGTCCCTTCAATTTCGTTGTCTAAGAATATAGTCCCTAGTGTGAACAGTGTGTTTCTTGCTATTTTTTTTATACCCTTTCCACATTTATTTCTTCATGTTTTATGCCTCACATTGCAATTAGGGGAATGAAACTACACTGTAAAAAAATTAGGTCATGGATTTTAAGGTAAAGAAGTGATTTGGTCCAAGTAAAAATGGTTAAAAATTAGTATCTCGGAAGCTGTCAAAAGAATTCAAGACCCCTTTAACATAAAATTGTCCATATTTTGAGTTTTCTATAATTTTGCTATAATTTGTCCCAAAAGTAGTACACCACACTGTAAAAATATTATTGAGAAAGCGCAGGTGGGATTTTTTTAATTTCCATTTATTGTCTAAAAGAAATGCACTTCGAAATAACTGTGTTCTTCGGCCTTTAGTTGAAATGGCCCGAGGTAACCAACGTCAATATATGTGTTTGATGACCAGAAGTAACCAAAGTGAATGATTGTGTTATGTGAGCATTACTGTAAGGTGACCAGAGGTCAACATAGTGAATATATGTGTTTGGTGACCAGAAGTAACCAAAGTGAATGATTGTGTTATGTGAGCATTATTGTAAGGTGACAGACGTCAACATAGTGAATATATGTACAAGGTGACCAGAGGTAACCAAATTAAATGAGTGTGTAATGTGACCAGAGCATCATTGTAACTGGACCAGAGGTTAACATAGTCAATATGTGTCCAAGGTGATCAGAGGTAACCTAAGTCAATATATGAACAGCGGTGTAAGATGACCAGAGGTTACCATAGTAAATATATGGGTTTGGTGACCAGAAGTAACCAAAGTGAATGATTGTGTTATGTGAGCATTATTGTAAGGTGACCAGAGGTCAACATAGTGAATATATGTACAAGGTGACCAGAGGTAACCAAATTAAATGAGTGTGTAATGTAACCAGAGCATCACTGTACGTGGACAAGAGGTAAACATAGTCAATATTTGTCCAGGGTGACCAGAGGTAACCAACGTCAATATATGAACAGCGGTGTAAGGTGACCAGAGGTAACCAACGTCAATATATGTGTTTAATGACCAGAAGTTACCAACGTCAATATATGTGTTTAATGACCAGAAGTAACCAAAGTGTTTGATTGTGTTATGTGAGCATTATTGTAAGATGACCAGGGGTCAATGTAGTGAATATATGTAGAAGTTGACCATAGGTAACTTAATAAATTGATTTTGTACTGTGACCAGAGCATCATTGTGACTGGACCAGATGTAAACATAGTCAATATGTGTCGAAGGTGACCAGAGGTAACCTAAGTCAATATATGAACAGCAGTGTAGGGTGACCAGAGGTAACCATAGTCAATATTTGTCCGGGAACACAGTTATCGTCCCTTCATTTTCGGTGTCTACGAGTATAGTCCCTAGTGTGAACAGTGTGTTTCTTGCTATATTTTTTATACCCTTTCCACATTTATTTCTTCATGTTTTATGCCACACATAGCAAAACGGGGAATGAAACTACACTGTAAAAAAATTAGGTCATGGATTTTAAAGTTTAGTAGTGATGTGGTCAAGTAAAAAAATGGTTAAAAATGAGTATCTTGGAAGCTGTCAAAAGAATTCAAGACCCCTTTAACATAAAATTGTCCATATTTTGAGTTTTCTATAATTTTGCTTTAATTTGTTCCAAAAGTAGTACACCACACTGTAAAAATATTATTGAAAAAGCGCAGGTGGGATTTATTCAATTTCCATTTATTGTCTAAAAGAAATGCACTTCGAAATAACTGTGTTCTCCGGCCTTTAGTTGAAATGACCCGAGGTAACCAACGTCAACATATGTGTTTGATGACCAGAAGTAACCAAAGTGAATGATTGTGTTATGTGAGCATTATTGTAAGGTGACCGGAGGTCAAAATAGTGTACATTTGTACAAGGTGACCACAGGTAACCAAATAAAATGAGTGTGTAATGTGACCAGAACATCATTGTAACTAGACCAGAGGTAAACATAGTCAATATGTGTCCAAGGTGACCAGAAGTAACCTAAGTCAATATATGAACAGCGGTGTAGGGTGACCAGAGGTAACCAACGTCAATATATGTGTTCGGTGACCAGAAGTAACCAAAGTGAATGATTGTGTTATGTGAGCATTATTGTAAGGTGACCAGAGGTTACCAACGTCAATATATGTGTTTGGTGATCAGAAGTAACTAAAGTGAATGATTGTGTTATGTGAGCATTATTGTAAGGTGATTACAGGTCAACATAGTGAATATATGTCCAAGGTGACCAGAGGTAACCTAAGTCAATATATATGTTTGGTGACCAGAAGTAACCAAAGTGAATGATTGTGTTATGTGAGCATTATTGTAAGGTGATTACAGGTCAACATAGTGAATATATGTCCAAGGTGACCAGAGGTAACCTAAGTCAATATATATTTTTGGTGACCAGAAGTAACCAAAGTGAATGATTGTGTTATGTGAGCATTATTGTAAGTTGACCAGAGGTTACCCAACGTCAATATATGTGTTTGGTGACCAGAAGTAACCAAAGTGAATGATTGTGTTATGTAAGCATATTGTAAGGAAGCATTATTGTAAGGTGTAATTAAATGAGTGTGTAATGTTATTTACACTGCTGAATGTACAGCGCTTAGAGTAATTTTAATTTTTTATATAGGGCGCTCTATAAATTTTCATTATTATTATTATTACTATTAATGTGACCAGAGCATCATTGTTACTTGACCAGAGGTAAACATAGTCAATATGTGTCCAAGGTGACCAGAGGTAGCCTAAATAAATATATATGAACAGCGGTATAAGGTGACCATAGGTAACCAACGTCAATATATATGTTTGGTGATTAGAAGTAACCAATGTGAATGATTGTGTTATGTGAGCATTATTGTAAGGTGACCAGAGGTCAACATAGTGAATATGTGTACAAGGTGACCAGAGGTAACCAAATTAAATGAGTGTGTAAGGTGACCACAGCATCATTGTAACTGGACCAGATGTTAACATAGTCAATATGTGTCCAAGGTGAACATAGGTAACCTAAGTCAATATATGAACAGCGGTGTAAGATGACCAGAGGAAATCATAGTAAATATATGTGTTTGGTGACCAGAAGTAACCAAACCGAATGATTGTGTTATGTTAGCATTATTGTAAGGTGACCAGAGGTCAACACAGTGAATATATGTACAAGGTGACCAGAGGTAACCAAATTAAATGAGTCTGTAATGTGACCAGAAGATCATTCAAACTGGACCAGCGGTAAACATAGTCAATATGTGTCAAAGGTGACCAGAGGTAACCTAAGTTGATATATGAACAGCTGTGTTAGGTGACCAGACGTAACCAACGTCAATATATATGTTTGGTGACCAGAAGTAACCCACGTGAATGATTGTGTTATGTGAGCATTATTGTAAGGTGACTAGAGGTCACTATAGTGAATATATGTGTTTGGTGACCAGAAGTAACCCACGTGAATGATTGTGTTATGTGAGCATTATTCTAAGGTGACCAGAGGTCAACATAGTGAATGTATGTACATGGTGACCTGAGGATCCAAATTAATCGAGTGTGTAATGTGACCAGAGCATCATTGCAACTGGACCAGAGGTTAGCATAGTCAATATATGTGTCCAAGGTGACCAGAGGTAACCTAAGTCAATATATGAACAGTGGTGTAAGATGACCAGATGTAACCATAGTAAATATATGTGTTTGATGACCAGAAGTAACCAAAGTGAATGATTGTGTTATGTGAGCATTATTGTAAGGTGACCAGAGGTCAACATAGTGAATATATGTACAAGGTGACCAGAGTTAACCAAATTAATCGAGTGTGTAATGTGACCAGAGCATCATTTTAACTGGACCAGAGGTAAACATAGTCAATATGTATCCAAGATGACCAGAAGTAACCTAAGTCAATATAAGAACAGCGGTGAATGGTGACCAGAGGTAACCAACGTCACTATATGTGTTCGATGACCAGAAGTAACCAAAGTGAATGATTATGTTATATGAGCATTATTGTAAGGTGACCAGAGGTCAACATAGTGCATATATGTACAAGGTGACCAGCGGTAACCAAATTAATCGAGTGTGTAATGTGACCAGAGCATCATTGTAACTGGACCAGAGATAAACATAGTCAATATGTGTCCAAGGTGACCGGAAGTAACATAAGTTAATATATGAACAGCGGTGTACGGTGACCAGAGGTAACCAAATTAATCGAGTGTGTACTGTGACCAGAGCATCATTGTAACTGGACCAGAGGTTTACATAGTCAATATGTATCCAAGGTGACCAGAGGTAACCTAAGTCAATATATCATCAGCGGTGTAAGATGACCAGAGGTAACCATAGTAAATATATGTGTTTGGTGACCAGAAGTAACCAAAGTAAATGATTTTTTTATGTGAGCATTCTTGTAAGGTGACCAGAGGTCAACATTGTGAATATATGTACAAGGTGACCAGAGGTAACCAAATTAAATGAGTGTGAAATGTGACCAGAGCGTCATTGTAACTGGACCAGAGCTAAACATCGTCAATATGTTTACAGGGTGACTAGAGGTAACCTAAGTCAATATACGAACAGCGGTGTAAGGTGAATAGAGGTAACCAACTTCAATATATGTGTATGGCGACCAGAAGTAATGAAAGGGAAATTATGTTATGTGAGCATTATTGTAAGGTGACCAGAGGTCAACATAGTAAACATATGTACAAGGTGACCAGAGGAAACCACATCAAATGAGTGTGTAATGTGACTAGAGCATCATTGTAACTGGACCAGAGGTAAACATAGTCAATATGTCTTCAGGGTGATCAGAGGTAACCTTGGTCAATATCTGAACAGCGGTTTAAGGAGATTAGAGGTAAACAACGTCAATATATGTGTTTGGAGACCAGAAGTAACCAAAGTGAAATTATGTTATGTGAGCATTATTGTAAGGTGACCAGAGGTCAACATAGTGAATATATGTACAAGGTGACCAGAGGTAACCAAATTAAATGAGTGTCTTATATGACCAGAGCGTCATTGTAACTCGACCAGAGGTAAACATAGTCAATATGTATCCAGAGGTAACCTAAGTCAATATATGACCAGCGGTGTTAGGTAACCAGAGGTACCCAACCTCAATATATGTGTTTGGTGACCAGAAGTAACCAAAGTAAATGACTGTGTTATGTCAGCATTATTGTAAGGTGACCAGCGGTCAACATAGTGAATATATGTACAAGGTGACCAGAGGTAACCAAATTAAATGAGTGTGTAATGTGACCAGAGCACCACTGTAACTGGATCAGAGGTAAACATAGTCAATATGTGTCCAAAGTGACCAGAGGTAACCTAAGTCAATATATGAACAGCGGTGTAAGGTGACCAGAGGTAACCAACTTCAATATACATGTATGTGTTTGGCGACCAGAAGTATTCAAAGTGAAATTATGTTATGTGAGCATTATTGTAAGGTGACCAGAGATCAACATAGTGAACATATGTACAAGGTGACCAGAGGAAATTACATCAAATCAGTGTGTAATATGACTAGAGCATCATCGTAACTTGACCAGAGGTAAACATCGTCAATATGTTTACAGGGTGACTAGAGGTAACCTAAGTCAATATATGAACAGCGGTGTAAGGTGACCAAAGGTAACCAACTTCAATATATGTGTTTGGCGACCAGAAGTAATGAAAGGAAATAAATGTTATGTGAGCATTATTGTAAGGTGACCAGAGGTCAACATAGTAAACATATGTACAAGGTGACCAGAGGAAACCACATCAAATGAGTGTGTAATGTGACTAGAGCATAATTGTAACTGGACCAGAGGTAAACACAGTCAATATGTGTTCAGGGTGATCAGAGGTAACCTTGGTCAATATATGAACAGCGGTTTAAGGGGATTAGAGGTAAACAACGTCAATATATGTGTTTTGTGACCAGAAGTAACCAAAGTGAATGATTGTGTTATTTGTGCATTATTGTAAGGTGACCAGAGGTTACCAACGTCAATATATGTGTTTCGTGATCAGAAGTAACCAAAGTGAATGATTGTGTTATGTGAGCATTATTGTAAGGTGACCACAGGGTAAAATAGTGAATATATGTCCAAGGTGACCACAGGTAACCAAATTAAATGAGTGTGTAATGTGACCAGAGCATCATTGTAACTGGACCAGAGGTAAACATAATCAATATGTGTCCAAGGTGACCAGAAGTAACCTAAGTCAATATATAAACAGCGGTGTAGGGTGACAAGAGGTAACCAACGTCAATATATGTGTTCGGTGACCAGAGGTAACCACAGTGAATGATTGTGTTATGTGAGCATTATTGTAAGGTGGCCAGAGGTAACTAACGTTAATATATGTGTTTGGTGGTCAGAAGTAACCAAAGTGAATGATTGTGTTATGTGAGCATTATTGTAAGGTGACCACAGGTCAACATAGTAAATATATGTCCAAGGTGACCAGAGGTAACCTAAGTCAATATATGAACAACAGTGTGAGGTGACAAGAGGTGACCATAGTCAATATATGTGTTTGGTTACCAGAAGTAACCAAAATGAATGATTGTGTTATGTGAGCATTATTGTAAGTTGACCAGAGGTAACCATCGTCAATATAGGTGTTTGGTGACCAGAAGTAACCAGAGTGAATGATTGTGTTATGTAAGTATTATTATAAGGTGACCAGAGGTCAACACAGTGAATACATGTACAAGGTAACCAGAGGTAACCAAATTAAATGAGTGTGTAATGTGACCAGAGCATCATTGTAATTGGACCAGAGGTAAACATAGTCAATATGTGTCCAAGGTGACCAGAGGTAACCTTAATCAATATATGAACAGCGGTGTAAGTTGACCAGAGGTGACCAACGTCAATACATGTGTTTGGTGACCAAAAGTAACTAAAGTGAATGATTGTGTTATGTGAGCATTATTATAAGGTGACCAGAGGTCAACACAGTGAATATATGTACAAGGTGACCAGAGATAACCAAATTAAATGAGTGTGTAATGTGACCAGAGCATCATTGTAACTGGTCCAGAGGTAAACATAGTCAATATGTGTCCAAGCTGACCAGAGGTAACCTAAGTCAATATATAAACAGCGGTGTAAAGTGACCAGAGGTAACCAACGTCAATATATGTGTTTTATGACTAGAAGTAACCAAAGTGAATGATTGTGTAATGTGAGCATTATTGTGAGATGACCAGAGGTCAATATAGTGAATATATGTACAAGGTGACCAGAGGTAACCAAATTAAATGAGTGTGTAATGTAACCAGAGCATCACTGTACGTGGACAAGAGGTAACTCAGTAAAATGAGTTTGTACCGTGACCAGAGCATCATTGTAACTGGACCAGAGGTTAACATAGTCAATATGTGTCAAATGTGATCAGAGGTAACCTAAGTCAACATATGAACAGCGGTGAAGGGTGACCAGAGGTAACCATAGTCAATATTGGTCCGGGAACACAGTTATCGTCCCATGATTTTCGGTGTCTACGAAAATAGTCCCTAGTGTGAACAGTGTTTTTCTTGCTTTTTTTTTAATACCCTTTCCACATTTATTTCTTCATGTTTTATGCCTCACATAGCAAGTAATGGGATAAAACTACACTATAAAAAAATTTGGGTCATGGATTTTAAAGTAAAGTTATAGTGATTTGGTCCAACTAAAAATGCTTAAAAATTAGTATCTCGGAAGCTGTCAAAGAATTCAAGACCCCTTTAACATAAAATTGTCCATATTTTGAGTTTTCTATAAGTTTGCTATAACTTGTCCAAAAAGTAGTACACCACGCTGTAAAAATATAATTGAGAAAGCGCAGGTGGGATTGTTTTAGTGTCCATTTATTGTCTAAAAGAAATGCACTTCGAAATAACTGTGTTCTCTGGCCTATTAGTTGAAATGTCCCGAGGTAACCAACGTCAATATATGTGTTTGGTGACCAGAAGTAACCAAAGTGAATGATTTTGTTATGTGAGCATTATTGTAAGATGACCAGAGGTCAACATAGTGAATATATGTACTAGCACTACAAACTGCTCCCAGTCTGAAAAGACCAGTTTTTGTGCTCGTCCAGTAAAGTCGAGCACACATTTTACTCGACTAGTCTCGTTATTGTCTCGACAGTACTTAACTGTACTTAATTGTTCTCGACTAGGTCTCGACTTTACTTAAGTAGTCTGATTCAGTACTTGATGATCTTGGTGTAGTCTGAAATGGTCTCGACCAAGGCTCGACCAGTGTCGACCTGTCTCAACCAGTCTCGACCTGTCTTGACTAGTCTCGACTCAGTCTTAACCAGTCTTGACCTGTCTGAACTAGTCTGGACCTTCAAATTTAGTCTTCACTGGTGTAAATCAGCTCATCTAACTAAATTATATATAGATCTTACAAAATACCAGTCTATTCGGTAGTTTGATTCATTGCTGTGAAATGAAAGAATATAATTAATAGGTAAGAAAAAAGATTAAATTCAGATAGGCATCTTTAATTTTTTTTATAACTTTTTCAAATCAACTTGGATTTTCATCAAACTATGAAGCTATCTTAGCAATATATTGATCTTACTTAATCCCAGGTCATTATGTAGTTTGATGTATTACTGTCAAATTTAAGATTTAAATTAATCTAGGTAAAAAAAGTTAGGATTTGCTGTTTGGACATAATTCAGACAGTACACTTAAATTTTTTTATAACTTTTTCAAATCAACTTGGATTTTCATCAAACTATACAGCTACCTTGGAAATATATTGATCTTACTGAATCACAGGTCGTTATGTAGTTTGGTGTATTGCTGTCAAATATAAGAATTAAATTAATCTAGGTAAAAAAGCTAGAATTTGCAGTTAGGACTATATTCAGATAGTACACTTTAATTCTTTTAATAACTTTTTCAAATCAACCTGGATTTTCATCAAACTATACAACTATCTTAGTAATATATTGATCTTACTAAATCCAAGGTTGTTATGGAGTTTGGTGTATTGCTGTAAATTAAAGATTCAAATTAACCTAGGTAAAAAAAAGCTAGGATTTGCAATTTTGGACAAAATTCAGATAGTACACTTTATTTTTTTTTATAACTTTTTCAAATCAACTTGGATTTTCATCAAACTATACAGCTATCTTCGTAATATATTGATCTTACTGAATCATAGGTCATTATGTAGTTTGGTGTATTGCTGTCAAATTTAAGGATTAAATTAATCTAGGTAAAAAAGCTAGAATTTGGAGTTAGGACTATATTAAGATAGTACACTTTAATTCTTTTAATAACTTTTTCAAATCAACTTGGATTTTCATCAAACTATACAACTATTTCATTAATATAATGATCTTACTGAATCCCAGGTTGTTATGTAGTTTGGTGTATTGCTGTCAAATTTAAGAATTAAATTAATCTAGGTAAAAAAGCTAGAATTTGCAGTTAGGACTATATTCAGATAGTACACTTTAATTCTTTTAATAACTTTTTCAAATCAACCTGGATTTTCATCAAACTATACAACTATCTTAGTAATATATTGATCTTACTAAATCCAAGGTTGTTATGTAGTTTGGTGTATTGCTGTAAATTAAAGATTCAAATTAACCTAGGTAAAAAAAAGCTAGGATTTGCAATTTCGGACAAAATTCAGATAGTACACTTTAATTTTTTTATAACTTTTTCAAATCTACTTGTATTTTCATCAAACTATACAACTATCTTAGTAATATATTGATCTCACTGAATCATAGGTCATTATGTAGTTTGGTGTATTGCTGTCAAATTTAAGGATTAAATTAATCTAGGTAAAAAAGCTAGAATTTG
This sequence comes from Mytilus californianus, assembly GCF_021869535.1. Taxonomy (NCBI): domain Eukaryota; kingdom Metazoa; phylum Mollusca; class Bivalvia; order Mytilida; family Mytilidae; genus Mytilus; species Mytilus californianus. Next base: position 30,867,645 of record NW_026262615.1, read on the forward strand.
GAGTTAGGACTATATTCAGATAGTACACTTTAATTCTTTTAATAACTTTTTCAAATCAACTTGGATTTTCATCAAACTATACAACTATTTCATTAATATAATGATCTTACTGAATCCCAGGTTGTTATGTAGTTTGGTGTATTGCTGTTAAATTTAAGATTCAAATTAACCTAGGTAAAAAAAGCTAGGATTTGCAATTTTGGACAAAATTCAGATAGTACACTTTAATTTTTTTTATAACTTTTTCAAATCAACTTGGATTTTCATCAAACTATACAGCTATCTTAGTAATATATTGATCTTACTGAAACCCAGGTCATTGTGTGGTTTGGTGTATTGCTGTCAAATTTAAGAATTTTATTAATCTAGATAAAAAAAGCTAGGATATTTGAAATATATCTTTTATTATAATTTGGGATAAAGTATATATGATATAGTTATATAATTTCTCAAATGTTTTATCCCTTTTTTATATATTTAATATGAATATATCAAAAAGGGATCAAACTTTAAAGAAATTGTTAACATATTTCTTCTGATTAGTGGTGGTGTATAAAGCAATGCCTCCTGCTTGGGGAAACTTATTAAAAAGATCACACCTACCAGAGAGAGTTAAATTCTAAATAACATTCATTCAAAATTGCAACATCCTGTTAAACTTAAATCGCAGAGTTTTTTAATTCACTAGAAAAGTAATACACGAGTTTAAGAAAAGTAGGGCTTTCGTTTTACCTGTAAAACTCACTTAATTAAACCATATTAAAGTGGTTCTTGTATGCCATGTCTTTAAATTTGACAAAAATTATTTTTAGATATGATTAAAATACATTTTTACTGTAACTTTGGAACACATTTCCTTTTTTAAAAGGTTATTAAGGATTGTTATGAAAGTTCATGATATTAAATTCTTGTTTTAACAAAATTAAAATTTCATAACCTTTTTCAAATCAGCTTGGTTTTTTATCAAACTTTTCAGCTATCTTTATTATATATTTATCATGCAAAAAAACAGGTTGTTTTGTATATTGGTGTATTACTGTCAAATTTAATGACCTAGTTATTAGGTGAAAAAAGGCTAAAATTTTCAGTTTAAAGTGTACTATCTGAATATAGTCCGAAATGCAAATTCAAGCTTTTTTTACCTAGATTAATTTGATCCTTAAATTTGACAGCAATACACCAAACTACATAATGACCTATGATTCAGTAAGATCAATATATTACTAAGATAGCTGTATAGTTTAATAAAAATCCTATTTGATTTGAAAAAGTTATAAAAAAAATTAAAGTGTACTATCTCTATTTTGTCCGAACTGCAAATCCTAGCTTTTTTTACCTAGATTAATTTAATTCTTAAATGTGACAGCAATACACCAAACTTCTTAACAACCTGGGATTCAGTAAGATTAATATATTACCAAGTTAGCTTCATAGTTTGATGAAAATCCAAGTTGATTTGAAAAAGTTATAAAAAAAATTAAAGATGCCTATCTGAATTTAATCATTTTTTTTTTACATATTCATCAAATTCTTTCATTTCACAGCAATGAATCAAACAAACAAATAAACTGGAATTTTGTAAGATCTTTATTTAATTTAGTTAGATGGGCTGATTTATACCAGTGAAGACTAAATTTGAAGGTCAAGACTAGTCGAGACAGGTCAAGACTGGTTAAGACTGAGTCGAGACTAGTCAAGACAAGTCGAGACTGGTTGAGACAGGTCGACACTGGTCGAGCCTTGGTCGAGACCATTTCAGACTACACCAAGATCATCAAGTACTGAATCAGACTAATCAAGTAAAGTCGAGACCTAGTCGAGTACAATTAAGTACAGTAAAGTACTGTCGAGACAATGTCGAGACTAGTCGAGTAAAATGTGTGCTCGACTTTACTGGTCGAGCACAAAAACTGGTCTTTTCAGACTCTGAGCAGTTTGTAGTGTAGGAGGTCACCAAATTAAATGAGTGTGAAAGTTGACCAGAGCATCATTGTAACTGGACCAGAGGTAAACATAGTCAATATGTGTCCGGGGTGACCAGAGGTAACCTAGGTCAATATATGAACAGCGGTGTAAGTTGACCAAAGGTAACCAACGTCAATATATGTGTTTTGGGACCAAAAGTAACCAAAGTGAAATTATGTTATGTGAGCATTATTGTAAGGTGACCAGAGGTCAACATAGTGAATATATGTACACGGAGACCAGAGGTAACCAAATGAAATGAGTGTCTTATGTGACCAGAACGTCATTGTAACTCGACCAGAGGTAAACATAGTAAATATGTGCCTAAGGTGACCAGAGGTAACCTAATTCAATATATGAACAGCGGTGTTAGTTGACCAGAGGTAACCAACGTAAATATATGTGTTTGGCGACCAGAAGTAACCAAAGTGTAATTATGTTATGTGAGCATTGTTGTAAGGTGACCAAAGGTCAACATAGTGAATATATGTACAAGGTGACCAGAGGTAACCAAATAAAATGGGTGTGTAATGTGACCAGAGCGTCATTGTAACTGGACCAGAGCTAAACATCGTCAATATGTGTACAAGGTGACTAGAGGTAACCTAAGTCAATATTTGAACAGCAGTGTAAGGTGACCAGATGTAACCAACTTCAATATATGTGTTTGGCGACCAGAAGTAATCAAAGTGAAATAATGTTATGTGAGCATTATTGTAAGGTGACCAGAGGTCAACATAGTGATCATATGTACAAGGTGACCAGAGGAAACCACATCAAATGAGTGTGTAATGTGACCAGAGCATCATTGTAACTGGACCAGAGGTAAACATAGTCAATATGTGTCCAGGGTGATCAGAGGTAACCTTAGTGAATATATGAACAGCGGTTTAAGGGGATTAGAGGTAACCAACGTCAATATATGTGTTTGGTGACCAGAAGTAACCAAAGTGAATGATTGTGTTAGTTGTGCATTATTGTAAGGTGACCAAAGGTCAACAGAGTGAATATATGTACAAGGTGACCAGAGGTAACCAAATAAAATGAGTGTGTAATGTGACCAGATCATCATTGTAACCTGACCAGAGGTAAACATAGTCAACATGTGTCTAAGGTGACCAGAGGTAACCTAAGTCAATATATGAACAGCGGTGTTAGTTGACCAGAGGTAACCAACGTAAATATATGTGTTTGGCGACCAGAAGTAACCAAAGTGAAATTATGTTATGTGAGCATTATTGTAAGGTGACCAGAGGTCAACATAGTGATCATATGTACAAGGTGACCAGAGGAAACCACATCAAATGAGTGTGTAATGTGACCAGAGCGTCATTGTAACTGGACCAGAGCTAAACATCGTCAATATGTGTACAGGGTGACTAAAGGTAACCTAAGTCAACATATGAACAGCGGTGTTAGGTGACCAGAGGTAACCAACGCCAATATATACGTTTGGTGACCAGAAGTAACCTAAGTGATTGATTGTGTTATGTGAGTATTACTGTAAGGTGACCAGAGTTCAACATAGTGAATATATGTACAAGTTGACCAGAGGTAACCAAATGACCAGAGCGTCATTGTAACTGAACCAGGGATAAATATAGTCAGTATGTGTCCAGGGTGATCAGAGGTAACCTTAGTAAATATATGAACAGCTGTTTAAGGGGATTAGAGGTAACCAACGTCAATATATGTGTTTGGCGACCAGAAGTAACCAAAAAGTGAAATTATGTTATGTGAGCATTATTGTAAGGTGACCAGAGGTCAACATAATTAATATATGTACAAGGTGACCAGAGGTAACCAAATAAAATGAGTGAAATGTGATCAGAGCGTCACTGTAACTGGACCAGAGGTAAACATAGTCAATATGTGTCTAAGGTGACCAGAAATTACCAAAGTCAATACATGAACAGGGGTGTAAGATGACCAGAGGTTACCAACGTCAATATATGTGTTTGGTGACCAGAAGTAACAAAATTGAATGATTGTGTTATGTGAGCATTTTTGTAAGGTGACCAGAGGTCAAAATGGTGAATATATGTACAAGGTGACCAGAGGTAACCAAATTAAATGAGTGTGTTATGCGACCAGAGCATTAATGTAACTGGACCAGAGGTAAACATAGTCAATATGTGTCCAAGGTGACCAGAGGTTACCTAGATCAATATATGAACAGCGGTTTAAGGGGATTGGAGGTAACCATTGTCAATATAAGTGTTTGGTGACCAGAAGTAACCAGAGTGAATGATTGTGTTTTGTGAACATTATTGAAAGTTGACCAGAGGTCAACATAATGAATATATGTACAAGATGACCAGAGGTAACCAAATTAATTGAGTGTGTAATGTGACCAGAGCATCATTGTAGCTGGACCAGAGGTAAACATAGTCAATATGTGTCCAAGATGACCAGAGGTAACCTAAGTCAATATATGAACAGCGGTGTAAGTTGACCAGAGGTAACCCACGTCAATATATATGTTTGGTGACCAGAAGTAACCAAAGTGAATGATTGTGTTATGTGAGCATAATGGTAAGGTGACCAGAGGTCAATATAGTGAATATATGTGTTTGGTGACCAGAAGTAACCAAAGTGAATGATTGTGTTATGTGAGCATTATTGTAAGGTGACCAGAGGTCAACATAGTGAATATATGTACAAGGTGACCATAGGTACCCAAATTAAATGAGTGTATAATGTGACCAGAGCATCATTGTAACCGGACCAGAGGTAAACAAGTCAATATGTGTCCAGGGTGACCAGAGGTAACCTTAGTCAATATATGAACAACGGTGTAAGTTGACCAAAGGTATTATTAATGTTATTTCAACTGACCGTGCGGGGATTACGTTTCAATTTGCATAAGGAAAGTTTATTCGAAGATGTATGTGATAAGGATGATTGCCGTTATAATTATAATTACTGATTTCTAGTCACCTATCATTGTCACTAAACATATATACAAAAGAACGGTGTGTACGATATTGGAAGAATAAAAAAGTTTAAGATTTATAGCATTTATATGTGCAAAAGTAGGGTATTTTAAAGTATCGGTTATTGTATTATTCAATTTGAAACTGTTCTGATTGTGAGTTTAATTTTAAACGTGATTTATAGAAAAATATATATAAAAAAATAAATATTTAAACCCTTTTTTTACCTTTCTTATAAATCAACAATTCTTTTTGCAAATTATCCCCGTGCATCCCCGCCCCCACACCCATATACACAAAAAATAAACGCATTTGGAATATAAGTAAGAAAACATTATTGAATAACGACATATGAATATTGTGTAACTGATGTCGTCATAGTTTTGCCTCATATCTACAAATTCCAAAATGTGACAAATTTTACATGGTTTTAATCTTTGCTTTACACAACGGCTGTATCTCATTGTTTATTTTGCGAATACACGTATAATGTTTACATATTAACCGGATCAATGACCATAACTAGACATGAGTTTATCCCAAAACCCCTGTCTATAGATGGACTGGTCTATGATGACCAAACTGGTTAAACTCCGCCCAGTCAATTGAAATAAATCAAGTAATAACCAACGTCAATATATATGTTTCGTGACCAGAAGTAACCAAAGTGAATGATTGTGTTATGTAAGCATTATTGTAAGTTGACCAGAGGTCAACATAGTGAATATATGTACAAGGTGACCAGAGGTAACCAAAATCATCGAGTGTGTAATGTGACCAGAGCATCATTGTAACTGGACCAGAGGTAAACATAGTCAATATGTGTCCAGGGTGACCAGAGGTAACCTTAGTCAATATATGAACAGAGCTGTAAGGTGACCAGAGGTAACCAACGTCAATATATGTGTTTGGTGACCAGAAGTAACCAAAGTGAATTATTATTTTATGTGTTAGGTGCTATAATTTGTCCCAAAAGTAGTACACCACACTGTAAAAATATAATTGAGAAAGCGCAGTTGGGATTTTTTAATTTCCAATTATCGTGTTAAAGAAAATAATTCGAAATAACTGTGTTATCCGGCCTATTAGTTAAAATGACCAGAGGTAACCAATGTCAATATATGTGTTTGGTGACCAGAAGTAACCAAAGAGAATGATTGGGTTATGTGAGCATTATTGTAAAAAGACTGGACCAGAGGTAAACATAGTCAATATGTGTCCAAGGTGACCAGAGGTTACCTAGATCAATATATGAACAGCGGTTTAAGGGGATTGGAGGTAACCATTGTCAATATAAGTGTTTGGTGACCAGAAGTAACCAGAGTGAATGATTGTGTTTTGTGAACATTATTGAAAGTTGACCAGAGGTCAACATAATGAATATATGTACAAGATGACCAGAGGTAACCAAATTAATTGAGTGTGTAATGTGATCAGACCATCATTGTAACTGGACCAGAGGTAACCATAGTCAATATGTGTTCTAGGTGAACAGAGGTAACCTAAGTCAATATATGAACAGCGGTGTAAGGTGACCAGAGGTAACCAACGTCAATATATGTGTTTCGTGACCAGAAGTAACCAAAGTGAATGATTATATTATGTGAGCAATATTGTAAGGTGACCAAAGGTCAACATAGTAAATATATGTACAAGGCGAACAGAGGTAACAAAATGAAATGTGTGTCTTATGTAACCAGAGCATCATTGTAACTCGACCAGAGGTAAACATAGTCAATATGTGTCCAGGGTGACCATAGGTAACCTAAGTCAATATATAGACAGCGGTGTAAGATTACCAGGGGTAACCAACGTCAATATATATGTTTGGTGACCAGAAGTAACCAAAGAGAATGACTGTGTTATGTGAGCAATATTGTAAGGTGACCAGAGGTCAACACAGAGAATATATGTACAAGGTGACCAGAGGTAAGCAAATTAAATGAGTGTGTAATGTGACCAGAGCATCATTGAAACTGGACCAGAGGCAAACATAGTAAATATGTGTCCAAAGTGACCAGAGGTAACCTAAGTCAATATATGAACAGCGGTGTAAGGTGACCAGAGGTAACCAACGTCAATATATGTGTTTGGTGACCAGCAGTAACCAAAGTAAATTATTATGTTATGTGAGCATTATTGTAAGGTGACCAGAGGTCAACATAGTGAATATATGTACAAGGTGACCAGAGGTAACCAAATCAAATGAGTGTGTAATGCGACCAGAGCATTATTCTAACTGGACCAGAGGTAAACATAGTCAATATGTGTCCGGGGTGACCAGAGGAAACCTAAGTTAATCTATGAACAGCGGTTTAAGTGGATTAAAGGTAACGATTGTCAATATAATATGTGTTTGGTGACCAGAAGTAAACAAAGTGAATGATTGTGTTATGTGAGCATTATTGTAAGGTGACCAGAGGTCAAAATAGTGAATATATGTACAAGGTGACCAGAGGTAACCAAATTAAATGAGTGTGTAATGTGATCAGAGCGTCATTGTAACTGAACCAGAGGTAAACATAGTCAATATGTGTCCAGGGTGACCAGAGGTAACCAACGTCAATATATGAACAGTGATGTAAGGTGACCAGAGGTAAGCAACGTCAATATATGTGTTTGGTGACCAGAAGTAACCAAAGTGAATAATTGTGTTATGTTTGCATTATTGTAAGGTGACCAGAGGTCAACATAGTGAATATATGTACAAGGTAACAAGAGTTTACCAAATTGATCGAATGTGTAATGTGACCAGAGCATCATTGTAACTGGACCAGAGGTAAACACAGTAAATATGTGTCCAGGGTGACCAGAAGTTTAAGGGGATTAGAGGTAACCAACGTCAATATATGTGTTTGGCGACAAGAAGTAACCAAATTGAATGATTGTTCTATGTGAGCATTATTGTATGGTGACCAGAGGTCAAAATAGTGAATATATGTACAAGGTGACCAGATGTAACCAAATGAAATGAGTGTGTAATGTGACCAAAGCGTCATTGTAACAGGACCAGAGGTAAAAATAGTCAATATGTGTCCAAGGTGACCAGAGGTAACCTAAGTTAATATATGAACAGCGATGTAAGGTGACCAGAGGTAATCAACGTCAATATATGTGTTTGGTGACCATAAGTAACCAAAGTGAATGACTGTGTTATGTAAGCATTATTGTAAGGTGACCAGAGGTCAACTAAGTGAATATATGTACAAGGTGACCAGAGGTAACCAAACTTGTCGAGTGTGTAATGTGACCAGAGCATCATTGTAACCGGACCAGAGGTAAACAGAGTCAATATGTGTCCAGCGTCATCAGTGATAACCTAGGTCAATATATGTACAGCGGTGTAAGGTGACAAGAGGTAACCAACGTCATTATATGTGTTTGGTGACCAGAAGTAACCAAAATGAATGATTATGTTATGTGAGCATTATTGTAAAATGAACAGAGGTCATCATAGTGAATACATGTACAAGGTGACCAGAGGTAACTAAATGAAATGAGTGTGTAATGTGACCAGAGCATCATTGTAACTGGACCAGAGGTAAACATAGTCAATATGTAACCAAGGTAACCAGTTGTAAACTAAGTCAATATATGAACAGCGGTGTAAGGTGACCAGAGGAAACCAACGTCAATATATGTGTTTGGCGACCAGAAATAACCAAAGTGAAATTATGTTATGTGAGCATTATTGTAAGGTGACCAGAGGTCAACATAGTGAATATATGTACATGGTGCCCAGATGTAACCAAATCAAATAAGTGTGTAATGTGACCAGAGTGTTATTGCAACTCGACCAGAAGTAAACATAGTCAATATGTGTTCAGGGTGACCAGATGTAACCTAGATCAATATATGAACAGCGGGTTAAGGGGATTAGAGGTAACCAACGTCAATATATGTGTTTGGTGACCAGAGGTGACCAAAGTAAATGATTGTGTTATGTGAGCATTATTGTAAGGTGACAAGAAGTCAATATAGTGAACATATGTACAAGGTGATCAGAGGTAACTTAATTAAATGAGTTTGTACTGTGACCAGAGCATCATTGTAACTGGACCAGAGGTTAGCATAGTCAATATGAGCCCAAGGTGACCAGAGGTAACCTAAGTCAATATATGAACAGCGGTGTAAGGTGACCAGAGGTAACCATAGTCAATATTGGTCCGGGAACACAGTTATCGTCCCTTGATTTTCGTTGTCTACAAATATAGTCCCGTGTGAACAGTGTGTTTCTTGCTTTTTTTTTAATACCCTTTCCACATTTATTTTCTTCATGTTTTATGCCTCACATAGCAAGTACGGGAATGAAACTACACTTAAAAAATTTGGGTCAAGGATTTTAAAGTAAATTAGTGATTTGGTCCAATTAAAAATGTTTAAAAATTAGTATCTCGGAAGCTGTCAAAAGAATTCAAGACTCCTTTAACATACAATTGTCCATCTTTTGAGTTTTCTATAGTTTTGCTATAATTTGTCCCAAAAGTAGTACACCACACTGTAAAAATATAAAGAAGAAAGTGCAGGTGGGATTTTTAATTTCCATGTATTGTCTAAAAGAAATGCACTTCGAAATAACTGTGTTCTCCGGCCTATTAGTAGAAATGATCCGAGGTAACGAACGTCAATATATGTGTTTGGCGACCAGAAGTAACCAGAGTGAATGATTGTGTTATGTGAACATTATTATAAGGTGAGCAGAGGTCAACATAGTGAATATATGTACAAGGTGACCAGAGGTAACCAAATTAAATGAGTGTGTAATGTGACCAGAGCATCATTGTACACATCAATAATCATTTCAACTGGGTGTATGTAAGTTGCATTGGTCTGTACTAAAGGTACAGTTGATGTGTACATCAGGTAGACAAAGCCTGTCGAAAGTTTTGATGGTAATACACATCAATAGTCATCAAAGTGAGGTGTATGTAAGTTGCATTGGTCTGTACTTGAGGTACAGTTGATGTGTACCTGAAGTAGACAGAGCCTTCTAAAGTTTTGATGCACATATACATTAATATTCATCAGAGTTGGGTGTATGTAAGTTGCATTGGTCTGTACTTGAGATACAGTTTATGTGTACCTCAAGTAGACAAAACCTGTCGAAGTTTTGATGGTAATTCACAACACATCAATATTCATCAGAGTTGGGTGCATGTAGATTAAATTGGTCTGTACATCAGGTACAGTTGATTTGTACATCCAGTAGACAAAGCCTGTTGAACGTTTTGACTGTAATACACATCACTATTCATCAAAGTTGGTTGTCTTTACATGGAATTGGTCTGTACTTGAGGTACAGTTGATTTGTACTTCAAGTAGACTAAGGTTTTGAAAGTTTTGATGGTAATACACATCAATATTCATCAAAGTGAGGTGTATGTAGATTTAATTGGTCTGTATTTGAGGTACAGTTGATGTGTACCCCAGTTAGACAAAGCCTGTCGAAAGTTTTGATAGTAATACACATCAATATTCATCACATTTGGGTGTATGTAAGTTGCATTGGTCTGTACCTGAGGTACAGTTGATGCGTATCTGAAGTACACAAAGCCTTTTGAATGTTTAGATGGTAATACACATCACTTACATCAGAGTTGGACATATGTAGATTGAGTAGATCTGTACTTGAGGTACAGTTGATTTGTACTTCAAGTAGACTAAGGTTTTGAAAGTTTTGATGGTAATTCACATCAATAATCATCAAAGTTAGGTGTATGTAGATTGAATTGGACTGTATTTGAGGTACAGTTGATGTGTACCTCAGGTAGACAAAGCCTGTCGAAAGTTTTGATAGTAATACACATCAATATTCATCAGATTTGGGTCTATGTAAGTTGAATTGGTCTGTAGTGGAGGTACAGTTGATGCTTACCTGAAATACACTTAAGTCTGTTGAAAGTTTTGATGGAAATACACATCAATACTCATCAGAGTTGGGTGTATGTAATTTGCATTGGTCTGTACTTGAGATACAGTTGATGCGTACCTCAGGTAGACAAACCCTGTCAAAAGTTTTGATGGTAATACACATCAACATTCATCAAAGTTGGGTGTATTTAATTTGAATTGGTTTGCACTTCAGGTACAGTTGATGTGTACCTGAAGTAAACAAAGCTTTTGAAAGTTTTTATGGTAATACACATCAATATTCATCAAAGTGAGGTGTATGCAGGTTATATTGGTCTGTATTAGAGGTACAGTTGATGTGTACCTCAGGTAGACAAAGCCTGTCGAAAGTGTTGACGGTAATACATATCAATAGTCATGAAAGTGAGATGTATGTAAGTTGCATTGGTCTGCACTTGAGGGACAGTGGATGCGTACCTCAGGTAGACAAAGCCTGTCGAAAGTTTTGATGGTAATACACATCAATATTCATCAAAGTTGGGTGTATGTAAGTTGTATTGGTCTGTACTTGAGGTACAGTTGATGCGTACCTGAAGTAGACAAAGTCTGTTGAATGTTTTGATGGTAATACACATCATTTACATCAGAGTTGGACATATGTAGATTGAGTAGGTCTGTTCTTGAGGTACAGTTGATTTGTACTTCAAGTAGACAAATCTTTCGAAAGTTTTGATGGTAATACACATCAATAATCATCAAAGTTAGGTGTATGTAGATTGAATTGGACTGTATTTGAGGTACAGTTGATGTGTACTTCAGGTAGACAAAGCATGTCGAAAGTTTTGATAGTAATACACATCAATATTCATTAGATTTGGGTGTATGTAAGTTGAATTGGTCTGTACTTGAGATACAGTTGATACGTACCTCAGGTAGACAAACCCTGTCAAAAGTTTTGATGGTAATACACATCAACATTCATCAAAGTTGGGTGTATGTTATTTGAATTGATCTGCACTTGAGGTACAGTTGATGTGTACCTAAAGTAAACAAAGTTTTCGAAAGTTGTTATGGTAATACACATCAATATTCATTTAAGTGAGATGTATGCAGCTTATATTGGTCTGTATTAGAGGTACAGTTGATGTGTTCCTAAGGTAGACAAAGCCTGTCGAAAGTGTTGATGGTAATACACATCAATAGTCATCAAATTGAGATGTATGTAAGTTGCATTGGTCTGGACTTGAGGTACAGTTGATGCGTACCTGAAGTAGACAAAGCCTGTTGAATGTTTTAATGGTAATACACATCACTTACATCTGTGTTGGGCATATGTAGATTGAGTAGGACTGTACTTGAGTTACAGTTGATTTGTACTTCAAATAGACAAAGTTTTCGAAAGTTTCGATGGTAATACACATCAATATTCATCAAAGTTAGGTGTATGTAGATTGAATTGGACTATATTTTAGGTACAGTGTATGTGTACCTAAGATAGACAAAGCCTGTCGAAAGTTTTGATGGTAATAAACATCAAGATTCACCAGAGTTGGATGTATGTAAGTTGCATTCGTTTGCAATTGAGGTCCAGTTGATGCGTACCTGAAGTACACTAAGCCTGTTGAAAGTTTTGATGTAAATACACATCAATACTCATCAGAGTTGGGTGTATGTAAGTTGCATTGGTCTGTACTTGAGAAACAGTTGATGTGTACATCAGGTAGACAAACCCTGAAAAAAGTTTTGATAGTAATACACATCAACATTCATCAAAGTTGGGTGTATGTAATTGGAATTGGTCTGCACCTGAGGTACAGTTGATGTGTACCTGAAGTAAACAAAAGTTTTGAATATATTGATGGTAATGCAAAACAATATTCATAAAAGTTTGGTGTATGTCAGTTGGATTTTTCTGTACTAGAGGTACAGTTGATGCGAACCTGAAGTAGACTAAGCCTGTTGAAAGTTTTGATGGGAATGCACATTAATACTCATCAGTGTTGGGTGTACGTAAGTTACATTGGTCTTTAATTGAGATACAGTTGATGTGTTCCTCAGGTGGACAAAGCCTGTCGGAAGTTTTGATGGTAATACACATCAATATTTGTCAGTGTTGGGTGTATATAAGTTGCATTGGTCTGTACTTGAGATACAGTTGATGCGTACCTCAGGTAGACAAACCATGTCAAAAGTTTTGATGGTAATACAGATCAATATTCATCAGAGTTGGGTGTATATAAGTTGCATCGGTCTGTACTTGAGGTATATTAGATGTGTACCTCAGGTAGACAAAGCCTGTCGAAAGTTTTGATGGTAATACACATCGCTATTCATCAGAGTTGGGTGTATGTAGATTTAATTGGTCTGTACTTCAGGTACAGTTGATTTGTACCTTCAGTAGACAAAGGCTGTCAAGAGTTTTGATGGTAATACACATCAGAATTCATCAGAGTTGGGTGTATGTAAGTTGCATTGGTCTGTACTTGAGATACAGTTGATGCGTACCTCAGGTAGACAAACCCTGTCAAAAGTTTTGATGGTAATACACATCAACATTCATCAAAGTTGGGTGTATTTAATTTGAATTGGTCTGCACTTCAGGTACAGTTGATGTGTACCTGAAGTAAACAAAGCTTTCGAAAGTTTTGATGGTAATACACATCAATATTCATCAAAGTGAGGTGTATGCAGGTTAAATTGGTCTGTATTAGAGGTACAGTTGATGTGTACCTCAGGTAGACAAAGCCTGTCGAAAGTGTTGACGGGAATACACATCAAAAGTCATCAAAGTGAGATGTATGTAAGTTGCATTGGTCTGCACTTGAGGGACAGTGGATGCGTACCTCAGGTAGACAAAGCCTGTCGAAAGTTTTGATGGTAATACACATCAATATTCACCAGATTTGGGTGTATATAAGTTGAATTGGTCTGTATTTGAAGTACAGTTGATGCGTACCTGAAGTACACTAAGCTGTTGAAAGTTTTGATGAAAATACACATCAATACTCATCAGAGTTGGGTGTATGTAATTTGCATTGGTCTGTACTTGAAATACAGTTGATGCGTACCTCAGGTAGACAAACCCTGTCAAAAGTTTTGATGGTAATACACATCACCATTCATCAAAGTTGGGTGTATGTAATTTTAATTGGTCTGCACTTCAGGTACAGTTGATGTGTACCTGAAGTAAACAAAGCTTTCGAATGTTTTTATGGCAATACACATCAATATTCATCAAAGTGAGGTGTATGCAGATTATATTGGTCTGTATTAGAGAGAAAGTTGATGTGTACCACAGGTAGACAAAGCCTGTCGAAAGTGTTGACGGTAGTACACATCAATAGTCATCAAAGTGATATGTATGTAAGTTGCATTGGTCTGCACTTGAGGGACATTGGATGCGTATCTCAGGTAGACAAAGCCTGTCGAAAGTTTTGATGGTAATACACATCAATATTCATCAGAGTTGGGTGTATGTAAGTTGTATTGGTCTGTACTTGAGGTACAGTTGATGCGTACCTGAAGTACACAAAGCCTGTTGAATGTTCTAATGGTAATACACATCATTTACATCAGAGTTGGACATATATAGATTTAGTAGGTCTGTACTTGAGGTACAGTTGATTTGTACTTCAAGTAGACAAAACTTTCGAAAGTTTAGATGGTAATACACATCAATAATCATCAAAGTTAAGTGTATGTAGATTGAATTGGACTGTATTTGAGGTACAGTTGATGTGTACCTCAGGTAGGCAGAGCATGTCGAAAGTTTGGATAGAAATACACATCAATATTCATCAGATTTGGGTGTATGTAAGTTGAATTGGTCTGTACTTGAGATACAGTTGATGCGTACCTCAGGTAGACAAACCCTGTCATAAGTTTTGATGGTAATACACATCAACTTCCATCAAAGTTGGATGTATGTAATTTGAATTGGTCCGCACTTGAAGTAAAGTTGATGTGTACATCAGGTAGACAAACCCTGTCAAAAGATTTGATGGTAATACACATCAATATTCATCAGAGTTGAGTGTATATAAGCTGCATCGGTCTGTACTTGAGGTATATTAGATGTGTACCTCAGGTAGACAAAGCCTGTCGAAAGTTTTGATGGTAATACCCATCGCTATTCATCAGAGTTGGGTGTATGTAGATTTAATTGGTCTGTACTTCAGGTACAGTTGATTTGTACCTCCAGTAGACAAAGGCTGTCAAAAGTTTTGATGTAAATACACATCAGTATTCATCAGAGTTGGGTGTATGTAAGTTGCATTGGTCTGTACTTGAGATACAGTTGATGCGTACCTCAGGTAGACAAACCCTGTCAAAAGTTTTGATGGTAATGAATGCACTTCAGGAACAGTTGATGTGTACCTGAAGTAAACAAAGCTTTCGAAAGTTTTAATGGTAATACACATCAATATTCATCAAAGTGAGGTGTATGCAGGTTATATTGGTCTGTATTAGAGGTACAGTTGATGTGTACCTCAGGTAGACAAAGCCTGTCGAAAGTGTTGACGGTAACACACATCAATATTCATCAAAGTGAGATGTATGTAAGTTGCATTGGTCTGCAGTTGAGGGACAGTGGATGCGTATCTCAGGTAGACAAAGCCTGTCGAAAGTTTTGATGGTAATACACATCAATAATCATCAGAGTTGGGTGTATGTTAGTTGTATTGGTCTGGACTTGAGGTACAGTTGATGCGTACCTGAAGTAGACAAAGCCTGTTGAATGTTTTGATGGTAATACACATCATTTAAATCAGAGTTGAACATATGTAGATTGAGTAGGTCTGTACTTGAGGTACAGTTGATTTGTACTTCAAGTAAACAAAGCTTTCGAAAGTTGTGATGGTAATCCACATCAATAATCATCAAAGTTAGGTGTATGTAGATTGAATTTGACTGTATTTGAGGTACAGTTGATGTGTACCTCAGGTAGACAAAGCCTGTCGAAAGTTTTGATAGAAATACACATCAATATTCATCAGATTTGGGTGAATGTAAGTTGAATTGGTCTGTACTTGAGGTACAGTTGATGCGTACCTGAAGTACACTAAGCCTGTTGAATGTTTTGATGGAAATACACATCAACAGTCATCAAAGTGAGATGTATGTAAGTTGCATTGGTCTGGACTTCAGGTACAGTTGATGCGTACCTGAAGTAGACAAAGCCTGTTGAAGGTTTTAATGGTAATACACATCACTTACATCTGTGTTGAGCATATGTAGATTGAGTAGGACTGTACTTGAGGTACAGTTGATTTGTACTTCAAATCGACAAAGTTTTCGAAAGTTTCGATGGAAATACACATCAATATTCATCAAAGTTAGGTGTATGTAGATTGAATTGGTCTATATTTTAGGTACAGTTGATGTGTACCTAAGGTAGACAAAGCCTGTCGAAGGTTTTGATGATAATACACATCAATATTCACCAGAGTTGGGTGTATGTAAGTTGCATTCGTTTGCAATTGAGGTCCAGTTGATGCATACCTGAAGTACACTAAGCCTGTTGAAAGGTTTGATGTAAATACACATCAATACTCATCAGAGTTGGGTGTATGTAAGTTGCATTGGTCTGTACTTGAGAAACAGTTGATGTGTACATCAGGTAGACAAACCCTGTCAAAAGTTTTGATGGTAATACACATCACTATTCATCAGAGTTAGGTGTATGTAATTTGAATTGGTCTGCACTTGAGGTACAGTTGATGCGTACCTGAAGTAGACAAAGCCTGTTGAACGTTTTAATGGTAATACACATCACTTACATCTGTGTTGGGCATATGTAGATTGAGTAGGACTGTACTTGAGATACAGTTGATTTGTACTTCAAATAGACAAATATTTCGAAAGTTTCGATGGAAATACACATCAATATTCATCAAAGTTAGGTGTATGTAGATTAAATTGGACTGTGTTTGAGGTACAGTTGATGTGTACCTCAGGTAGACAAAGCCTGTCGAAAGTTTTGATAGTAATACACATTAATATTCATCAGATTTGGGTGTATGTAAGTTGAATTGGTCTGTACTTGAGGTACAGTTGATGCGTACCTGAAGTACACTAAGCCTGTTGAAAGTTTTGATGGAAATACACATCAATACTCATCAGAGTTGGGTGTATGTAATTTGCATTGGTCTGTACTTGAAATACAGTTGATGCGTACCTCAGGAAGACAAACCCTGTCAAAAGTTTTGATGGTAATACACATTAACATTCATCAAAGTTGGGTGTATGTAATTTGAATTGGTCTGCACTTCAGGTACAGTTGATGTGTACCTGAAGTAAACAAAGCTTTCGAAAGTTTTTATGGTAATACACATCAATATTCATCAAAGTGAGGTGTATGCAGGTTATATTGGTCTGTATTAGAGGTACAGTTGATGTGTACCTCAGGTAGACAAAGCCTGTCGAAAGTGTTGACGGTAATACACATCAATAGTCATCAAACTGATATGTATGTAAGTTGCATTGGTCTGCACTTGAGGGGCAGTGGATGCGTATCTCAGGTAGACAAAGCCTGTCGAAAGTTTTGATGGTAATACACATCAATATTCATCAGAGTTGGGTGTATGTAACTTGTATTGGTCTGTACTTGAGGTACAGTTGATGCGAACCTGAAGTAGTCAAAGCCTGTTGAATGTTTTGATGGTAATACACATCAATATTTACCAGAGTTGGGTGTATGTAAGTTGCATTCGTTTGCAATTGAGGTCCACTTGATGCGAACCTGAAGTACACTAAGCCTGTTGAAAGTTTTGATGTAAATACACATCAATACTCATCAGAGTTGGGTGTATGTAAGTTGCATTGGTCTGTACTTGAGAAACAGTTGATGTGTACATCAGGTAGACAAAGCCTGTCGAAAGTTTTGATGGTAATACACATCAATATTTACCAGAGTTGGGTGTATGTAAGTTGCATTCGTTTGCAATTGAGGTCCACTTGATGCGAACCTGAAGTACACTAAGCCTGTTGAAAGTTTTGATGTAAATACACATCAATACTCATCAGAGTTGGGTGTATGTAAGTTGCATTGGTCTGTACTTGAGAAACAGTTGATGTGTACATCAGGTAGACAAACCCTGTCAAAAGTTTCGATGGTAATACACATTAACATTCATCAAAGTTGGGTGTATGTAATTGGAATTTGTCTGCACTTGAGGTACAGTTGATGTGTACCTGAAGTAAACAAATGTTTTAAATATTTTGATGGTAATGCAAAACAATATTCATCAAAGTTTGGTGTATGTCAGTTGAATTTTTCTGTACTTGAGGTACAGTTGATGCTTACATGAAGTAGACTAAGCCTGTTGGGAGTTTTGATGGGAATACACATTAATACTCATCAGAGTTGGGTGTATGTAAGTTACATTGGTCTTTACTTGAGATACAGTTGATGTGTTCCTCAGGTGGACAAAGCCTGTCAGAAGTTTTGATGGTAATACACATCAATATTCATCAGAGTTTGGTGTATATAAGTTGCATTGGTCTGTACTTGGGGTATATTAGATGTGTACCTCAAGTAGACAAAGGCTGTAAAAAGTTTTGATGGTAATACACATCACTATTCATCAGAGTTGGGTGTATGTAATTTGAATTGGTCTGCACTTGAGGTACAGTTGATGTGTACCTCAGGTAGACAAAGCCTGTCGAAAGTGTTGGTGGTAATACACATCAATATTCATCAAAGTGAGGTGTATGCAGGTTATATTGGTCTGTATTAGAGGTACAGTTGATGTGTACCTCAGGTAGACAAAGCCTGTCGAAAGTGTTGGTGGTAATACACATCAATATTCATCAAAGTGAGGTGTATGCAGGTTATATTGGTCTGTATTAGAGGTACAGTTGATGTGTACCTCAGGTAGACAAAGCCTGTCGAAAGTTTTGATGGTAATACACATAAATATTCATCAGAGTTGGGTATATGTAACTTGTATTGGTCTGTACTTGAGGTACAGTTGATGCGAACCTGAAGTAGTCAAAGCCTGTTGAATGTTTTGATGGTAATACACATCATTTACATCAGAGTTGGACATATGTAGATTGAGTAGGTCTGTACTTGAGGTACAGTTGATTTGTATTTCAAGTAGACAAAGCTTTCGAAAGTTTTGATGGTAATACACATCAATAATCATCAAAGTTAGGTGTATGTAGATTGAATTGGACTGTATTTGAGGTACAGTTGATGTGTACCTAAGGTAGACAAAGCCTGTTGAATGTTTTAATGGTAATACACATCACTTACATCTGTGTTGGGCATATGTAGATTGAGTAGGACTGTATTTGAGGTACAGTTGATGTGTACCTCAGGTAGACAAAGCCTGTCGAAAGTTTTGATGGTAATACACATCAATATTTACCAGAGTTGGGTGTATGTAAGTTGCATTCGTTTGCAATTGAGGTCCAGTTGATGCGAACCTGAAGTACACTAAGCCTGTTGAAAGTTTTGATGTAAATACACATCAATACTCATCAGAGTTGGGTGTATGTAAGTTGCATTGGTCTGTACTTGAGAAACAGTTGATGTGTACATCAGGTAGACAAACCCTGTCAAAAGTTTCGATGGTAATACACATTAACATTCATCAAAGTTGGGTGTATGTAATTGGAATTGGTCTGCACTTGAGGTACAGTTAATGTGTACCTGAAGTAAACAAAAGTTTTGAATATTTTGATGGTAATGCAAAACAATATTCATCAAAGTTTGGTGTATGTCAGTTGGATTTTTCTGTACTTGAGGTACAGTTGATGCTTACATGAAGTAGACTAAGCCTGTTGAAAGTTTTGATGGGAATACACATTAATACTCATCAGAGTTGGGTGTATGTAAGTTACATTGGTCTTTACTTGAGATACAGTTGATGTGTTCCTCAGGTGGACAAAGCCTGTCAGAAGTTTTGATGGTAATACACATCAATATTCATCAGAGTTTGGTGTATATAAGTTGCATCGGTCTGTACTTGAGGTATATTAGATGTGTACCTCAAGTAGACAAAGGCTGTAAAAAGTTTTGATGGTAATACACATCACTATCCATCAGAGTTGGGTGTATGTAATTTGAATTGGTCTGCACTTGAGGTACAGTTGATGTGTACCTGAAGTAAACAAAAGTTTTGAATATTTTGATGGTAATGCAAAACAATATTCATCAAAGTTTGGTGTATGTCAGTCAGGTAGACAAAGCCTGTCGAAAGTGTTGGTGGTAATACACATCAATATTCATCAAAGTGAGGTGTATGTAAGTTGCATTGGTCTGTACTTGAGGTACAGTTGATGTGTACCTGAAGTAGACAGAGCCTTCTAAAGTTTGGATGGAAAGATACATTAATATTCATCAGAGTTGGGTGTATGTAAGTTGCATTGCTCTGTACTTGAGAAACAGTTGATGTGTACATCAGGTAGACAAACCCTGTCAAAAGTTTCGATGGTAATACACATTAACATTCATCAAAGTTGGGTGTATGTAATTGGAATTGGTCTGCACTTGAGGTACAGTTGATGTGTACCTGAAGTAAACAAAAGTTTTAAATATTTTGATGGTAATGCAAAACAATATTCATCAAAGTTCGGTGTATGTCAGTTGGATTTTTCTGTACTTGAGGTACAGTTGATGCTTACATGAAGTTGACTAAGTCTGTTGGGAGTTTTGATGGGAATACACATTAATACTCATCAGAGTTGGGTGTATGTAAGTTACATTGGTCTTTACTTGAGATACAGTTGATGTGTTCCTCAGGTGGACAAAGCCTGTCAGAAGTTTTGATGGTAATACACATCAATATTCATCAGAGTTTGGTGTATATAAGTTGCATTGGTCTGTACTTGAGGTATATTAGATGTGTACCTCAAGTAGACAAAGGCTGTAAAAAGTTTTGATGGTAATACACATCACTATTCATCAGAGTTGGGTGTATGTAATTTGAATTGGTCTGCACTTGAGGTACAGTTGATGTGTACCTCAGGTAGACAAAGCCTGTCGAAAGTGTTGGTGGTAATACACATCAATATTCATCAATGTGAGGTGTATGCAGGTTATATTGGTCTGTATTAGAGGTACAGTTGATGTGTACCTCAGGTAGACAAAGCCTGTCGAAAGTGTTGACGGTAATACACATCAATAGTCATCAAACTGATAGGTATGTAAGTTGCATTGGTCTGCACTTGAGGGACAGTGGATGCGTATCTCAGGTAGACAAAGCCTGTCGAAAGTTTTGATGGTAATACACATCAATATGCATCAGAGTTGGGTGTATGTAACTTGTATTGGTCTGTACTTGAGGTACAGTTGATGCGAACCTGAAGTAGTCAAAGCCTGTTGAATGTTTTGATGGTAATACACATCATTTACATCAGAGTTGGACATATGTAGATTGAGTAGGTCTGTACTTGAGGTACAGTTGATTTGTACTTCAAGTAGACAAAGCTTTCGAAAATTTTGATGGTAATACACATCAATAATCATCAAAGTTAGGTCTATGTAGATTGAATTGGACTGTATTTGAGGTACAGTTGATGTGTACCTCAGGTAGACAAAGCATGTCGAAAGTTTTGATAGTTATACACATCAATATTCATCAGATTTGGGTGTATGTAAGTTGAATTGCTCTGTACGTGAGGTACAGTTGATGTGTACCTGAAGTACACTAGGCCTGTTGAAAGTTTTGATGGAAATACACATCAATACTCATCAGAGTTGGGTGTATGTAAGTTGCATTGCTCTGTACTTGAGATACAGTTGATGCGTACCTCAGGTAGACAAACCCTGTCAAAAGTTTTGATGGTAATACACATCAACATTCATCAAAGTTGGGTGTATGTTATTTGAATTGATCTGCACTTGAGGTACAGTTGATGTGAACCTAAGGTAGACAAAGCCTGTCGAAAGTGTTGATGGTAATACACATCAATAGTCATCAAAGTGAGATGTATTTAAGTTGCATTGGTCTGGACTTGAGGTACAGTTGATGCGTACCTGAAGAAGACAAAGCCTGTTGAATGTTTTAATGGCAATACACATCACTTACATCTGTGTTGGGCATATGTAGATTGAGTAGGTCTGTACTTGAGGTACAGTTGATTTGTACTTCAAGTAGACAAAGCTTTCGAAAGTTTTGATGGTAATACACATCAATAATCATCAAAGTTAGGTGTATGTAGATTGAATTGGACTGTATTTGAGGTACAGTTGATGTGTACCTAAGGTAGACAAAGCCTGTTGAATGTTTTAATGGTAATACACATCACTTACATCTGTGTTGGGCATATGTAGATTGAGTAGGACTGTATTTGAGGTACAGTTGATGTGTACCTCAGGTAGACAAAGCCTGTCGAAAGTTTTGATGGTAATACACATCAATATTTACCAGAGTTGGGTGTATGTAAGTTGCATTCGTTTGCAATTGAGGTCCAGTTGATGCGAACCTGAAGTACACTAAGCCTGTTGAAAGTTTTGATGTAAATACACATCAATACTCATCAGAGTTGGGTGTATGTAAGTTGCATTGGTCTGTACTTGAGAAACAGTTGATGTGTACATCAGGTAGACAAACCCTGTCAAAAGTTTCGATGGTAATACACATTAACATTCATCAAAGTTAGGTGTATGTAATTGGAATTGGTCTGCACTTGAGGTACAGTTAATGTGTACCTGAAGTAAACAAAAGTTTTGAATATTTTGATGGTAATGCAAAACAATATTCATCAAAGTTTGGTGTATGTCAGTTGGATTTTTCTGTACTTGAGGTACAGTTGATGCTTACATGAAGTAGACTAAGCCTGTTGAAAGTTTTGATGGGAATACACATTAATACTCATCAGAGTTGGGTGTATGTAAGTTACATTGGTCTTTACTTGAGATACAGTTGATGTGTTCCTCAGGTGGACAAAGCCTGTCAGAAGTTTTGATGGTAATACACATCAATATTCATCAGAGTTTGGTGTATATAAGTTGCATCGGTCTGTACTTGAGGTATATTAGATGTGTACCTCAAGTAGACAAAGGCTGTAAAAAGTTTTGATGGTAATACACATCACTATCCATCAGAGTTGGGTGTATGTAATTTGAATTGGTCTGCACTTGAGGTACAGTTGATGTGTACCTCAGGTAGACAAAGCCTGTCGAAAGTGTTGGTGGTAATACACATAAATATTCATCAAAATGAGGTGTATGTAAGTTGCATTGGTCTGTACTTGAGGTACAGTTGATGTGTACCTGAAGTAGACAGAGCCTTCTAAAGTTTGGATGGAAAGATACATTAATATTCATCAGAGTTGGGTGTATGTAAGTTGCATTGCTCTGTACTTGAGAAACAGTTGATGTGTACATCAGGTAGACAAACCCTGTCAAAAGTTTCGATGGTAATACACATTAACATTCATCAAAGTTGGGTGTATGTAATTGGAATTGGTCTGCACTTGAGGTACAGTTGATGTGTACCTGAAGTAAACAAAAGTTTTAAATATTTTGATGGTAATGCAAAACAATATTCATCAAAGTTCGGTGTATGTCAGTTGGATTTTTCTGTACTTGAGGTACAGTTGATGCTTACATGAAGTTGACTAAGTCTGTTGGGAGTTTTGATGGGAATACACATTAATACTCATCAGAGTTGGGTGTATGTAAGTTACATTGGTCTTTACTTGAGATACAGTTGATGTGTTCCTCAGGTGGACAAAGCCTGTCAGAAGTTTTGATGGTAATACACATCAATATTCATCAGAGTTTGGTGTATATAAGTTGCATTGGTCTGTACTTGAGGTACATTAGATGTGTACCTCAAGTAGACAAAGGCTATAAAAAGTTTTGATGGTAATACACATCACTATTCATCAGAGTTGGGTGTATGTAATTTGAGTTGGTCTGCACTTGAGGTACAGTTGATGTGTACCTCAGATAGACAAAGCCTGTCGAAAGTGTTGGTGGTAATACACATCAATATTCATCAATGTGAGGTGTATGCAGGTTATATTGGTCTGTATTAGAGGTACAGTTGATGTGTACCTCAGGTAGACAAAGCCTGTCGAAAGTGTTGACGGTAATACACATCAATAGTCATCAAACTGATAAGTATGTAAGTTGCATTGGTCTGCACTTGAGGGACAGTGGATGCGTATCTCAGGTAGACAAAGCCTGTCGAAAGTTTTGATGGTAATACACATCAATATGCATCAGAGTTGGGTGTATGTAACTTGTATTGGTCTGTACTTGAGGATACAGTTGATGCGAACCTGAAGTAGTCAAAGCCTGTTGAATGTTTTGATGGTAATACACATCATTTACATCAGAGTTGGACATATGTAGATTGAGTAGGTCTGTACTTGAGGTACAGTTGATTTGTACTTCAAGTAGACAAAGCTTTCGAAAGTTTTGATGGTAATACACATCAATAATCATCAAAGTTAGGTCTATGTAGATTGAATTGGACTGTATTTGAGGTACAGTTGATGTGTACCTCAGGTAGACAAAGCATGTCGAAAGTTTTGATAGTTATACACATCAATATTCATCAGATTTGGGTGTATGTAAGTTGAATTGCTCTGTACTTGAGGTACAGTTGATGTGTACCTGAAGTACACTAGGCCTGTTGAAAGTTTTGATGGAAATACACATCAATACTCATCAGAGTTGGGTGTATGTAAGTTGCATTGCTCTGTACTTGAGATACAGTTGATGCGTACCTCAGGTAGACAAACCCTGTCAAAAGTTTTGATGGTAATACACATCAACATTCATCAAAGTTGGGTGTATGTTATTTGAATTGATCTGCACTTGAGGTACAGTTGATGTGAACCTAAGGTAGACAAAGCCTGTCGAAAGTGTTGATGGTAATACACATCAATAGTCATCAAAGTGAGATGTATTTAAGTTGCATTGGTCTGGACTTGATGTACAGTTGATGCGTACCTGAAGAAGACAAAGCCTGTTGAATGTTTTAATGGCAATACACATCACTTACATCTGTGTTGGGCACATGTAGATTGAATAGGACTGTATTTGAGGTACAGTTGATGTGTACCTCAGGTAGACAAAGCCTGTCAAAAGTTTTGATGGTAATGCATATCAATATTCACCAGAGTAGGGTGTATGTAAGTTGCATTCGTTTGCAATTGAGGTCCAGTTGATGCGTACCTGAAGTACACTAAGCCTGTTGAAAGTTTTGCTGTAAATACACATCAATACTCATCAGAGTTGGGTGTATGTAAGTTGCATTGGTCTGTACTTGAGAAACAGTTGATGTGTACATCAGGAAGACAAACCCTGTCAAAAGTTTTGATGGTAATACACATCAACATTCATCAAAGTTGGGTGTATGTAATTGGAATTGGTCTGCACTTGAGGTACAGTTGATGTGTACCTGAAGTAAACAAAAGTTTTGAATATTTTGATGGTAATGCAAAACAATATTCATCAAAGTTTGGTGTATGTCAGTTGGTTTTTTCTGTACTTGAGGTACAGTTGATTCGTACCTGAAGTAGACTAAGCCTGTTGAAAGTTTTGATGGGAATACACATTAATACTCATCAAACTTGGGTGTATGTAAGTTACATTGGTCTTTACTTGTGATACAGTTATGTGTTCCTCAGGTGGACAAAGCCTGTCGGAAGTTTTGATGGTAATACACATCAATATTCATCAGAGTTTGGTGTATATAAGTTGCATCGGTCTGTACTTGAGGTATATTAGATGTGTACCTCAAGTAGACAAAGCCTGTGGAAAGTTTTGATGGTAATACACATCACTATTCATCAGAGTTGGGTGTATGTAATTTGAATTGGTCTGCACTTGAGGCACAGTTGATGTGTACCTCAAGTTAACAAAGCTTTCGAACGTTTTTATGGTAATACACATCAATATTCATCAAAGTGAGGTGTATGCAGGTTATATTGGTCTGTATAAGAGGTACAGTTGATGTGTACCTCAGGTAGACAAAGCCTGTCGAAAGTGTTGATGGTAATACACATCAATAGTCATCAAAGTGAGGTATATGTAAGTTGCATTGGTCTGTACTTGAGGTACAGTTGATGTGTACCTGAAGTAGACAGAGCCTTCTAAAGTTTGGATGGAAAGATACATTAATATTCAACAGAGTTGGGTGTATGAAAGTTGCATTGCTCTGTACTTGAGATACTGTTTATGTGTACCTCAAGTAGACGAAACCTGTCGAAAGATTTGATGGCAATTCACAACACATCAATATTCATCAGAGTTGGTTATATGTAGATTAAATTGTTCTCTACTTCAGGTACTGTTGATTTGTACCTCAAGTAGACAAAGCCTGTTGAACGTTTTGACGGTAAGACACATCATTATTCATCAAAGTTGGTTGTATGTACATGGAATTAGTCTGTTCTAGAGGTACAGTTGGTTGTACTTCAAGTAGACAAAGCTTTCGAAGGTTTTGATGGTAATACACATCAATATTCATCAAATTGAGGTGTATGCAGATTGAATTGGTCTGTATTTGAGGTACAGTTGTTGTGTACCTGAGGTAGACAAAGCCTGTCACAATTTTGATGGTAATACACATTAATACACATCAGAGTTGGGTGTATTTAAGTTACATTGTTCTGTAGTTGAGATACAGTTGATGCGTACCTCAGGTAGACAAAGACTTTCGAAAGTTTTGATGGTAATACACTTCAATATTCATCAGAGTTGGGTGTATATAAGTTGCATCGGTCTGTACTTGAGGTTTATTAGATGTGTACCTCAAGTAGACAAAGCCTGTCGAAAATTTTGATGGTAATACACATCACTATTCATCAGAGTTGGGTGTATGTAGATTGAGTAGGTCTGTACCTGAGGTACAGTTGATTTGTACTTCAAGTAGACAAAGCTTTCGAAAGTTTTGATGGTAATGCACATCAATATTTATCAGTGTTGGGTGTATGTAAGTTGCATTGGTCTGTATTTGAGATACAGTTGATGTGTACCTCAGGTAGACAAAGCCTGTCGAAAGTTTTGATGGTAATACACATCAATATTCATCAGAGTTGGGTGTATATAAGTTGCATCGGTCTGTACTTGAGGTATATTAGATGTGTACCTCAAGTAGATAAACCCTGTCAAAAGTTTTGATGGTAATACACATCAACATTCATCAAAGTTGGGTGTATGTAATTTGAATTGGTCTGCACTTGAGGTACAGTTGATATGTACCGGAATTAAAGAAAGCTTTCGAATGTTTTTATGGTAATACACATCAATATTCATCAAAGTGAGGTGTATGCAGGTTATATTGGTCTGTATTAGAGGTACAGTTGATGTGTATCTCAGGTACACAAAGCCTGTCGAAAGTGTTGATGGTAATACACATCAATAGTCATCAAAGTGAGATGTATGTAAGTTGCATTGGTCTGCACTTGAGGTACAGTTGATGTGTACCTCAGGTAGACAAAGTCTGTTGAAAGTTTTGATGGTAATACACATCAATATTCATCAGAGTTGGGTGTATGTAAGTTGCATTGGTCTGTACTTGAGGTGCAGTTGATGCGTACCTGAGGTAGACAAAGCCTGTTGAATGTTTTGATGGTAATAAACATCACTTACATCAGAGTTGGGTGTATGTAGATTAAGTAGGTCTGTACTTGAGTTACAGTTGATTTGTATTTCAAGTAGACTAAGCTTTCTAAAGTTTTGATGGTGATACACATCAATATTCATCAGAGTTGGGTCCATGTAAGTTGCATTAGTCTGTACTTGAGGTACAGTTGATGTGTACCTAAAGTAAACAGAGCCTTCTAAAGTTTGGAGGGACATATACATTAATATTCATCAGAGTTGGGTGTATGTAAGTTACATTGGTATGTACTTGAAATACAGTTGATGTGTACCTCAGGTAGACAAAGCCTGTTGAAAGTTTTGATGGTAATACACATCAATATTCATCAGAGTTGGGTGTATGTAAGTTGCATTGGTCTGCATTTGAGGTACAGTTGATGCGTACCTGAGGTAGACAAAGCCTGTTGAATTTTATGCTGGTAATACACATCACTTACATCAGAGTTGGGCATATGTAGATTGCGAAGGTCTCTACTTGAGGTACAGTTGATTTGTATACTTCAAGTAGACAAAGCTTTCGAAAGTTTTGATGGTAATACACATCAATATTCATCAAAGTGAGGTGTATGTAGATTGAATTTGTCTGTATTTGAGGTACAGTCAATGTGTACCTCAGGTAGACAAAGCCTGTCGAAAGTTTTGATAGTAATGCACATCAATATTCATCAGTGTTGGGTGTATGTAAGTTGCATTTTTCTGTACTTGAGATACAGTTGATGCGTACCTCAGGTAGACAAACCCTGTCAAAAGTTTTGATGGTAATACACATCAACTTTCATCAAAGTTGGATGCATGTAATTTGAATTGGTCTTCACTTGAGGTACAGTTGATGTGTACATCAGGTAGACAAACCCTGTCAAAAGATTTGATGGTAATACACATCAACATTCATCAAAGTTGGGTGTATGTAATTTGAATTGGTCTGCACTTGAAGTACAGTTGATGTGTACCTGAAGTAAACAAAGCTTTCGAAAGTTTTTATGGTAATACACATCAATATTCATCAAAGTGAGGTGTATGCAGCTTATATTGGTCTGTATTAGAGGTACAGTTGATGTGTACCTCAGGTTGACAAAGCCTGTCGAAAGTGTTGATGATAATACACATCAATAGTCATCAAAGTGAGATGTATGTAAGTTGCATTGGTCTGCACTTGAGGTACAGTTGATGTGTACCTAAGGTAGACAAAGCCTGTCGAAATTTTTGATGGTAATACACATCAATATTCATAAAAGTTGGGTGTATGGAAGTTGCATTGGTCTGTACTTGAGGTACAGTTGATGCGTACCTGAAGTAGACAAAGCCTGTTGAATGTTTAGATGGTAATACACATCACTTATATCAGTGTTGGGCGTATGTAGATTGAGTAGGTCTGTATTCAAGGTACAGTTGATTTGTACTTCAAATAGACAAAGTTTTTGAAAGTTTCGATGGTAATACACATCAATATTCATCAAAGTGAGGTGTATGTAGATTGAATTGGTCTATATTTGAGGTACAGTTGATGTGTACCTCAGGTAGACAAAGCCTGTCGAAAGTTTTAATGGTAATACACATCAATATTCACCAGAGTTGGGTGTATGTAAGTTGCATTGGTTTTCACTTGAGGTCCAGTTGATGCGTACCTGAAGTAGACAAAGCCTGTCGACAATAATAATGATAATACACATCAATATTCACCAGAGTTGGGTGTGTGTAAGTTGCATTGGTTTGCACTTGAGGTCCAGTTGATGCGTACATGAAGTACACTAAGCCTGTTGAAAGTTTTGATTTAAACACACATCAATACTCATCACAGTTGAGTGTATGTAAGTTGCATTGGCCTGTACTTGAGAAACAGTTGATGTTTACTTCAGGTAGACAAACCCTGTCAAAAGTTTTGATGATAATACACATCAACATTCATCAAAGTTGGGTCTATGTAATTAGAATTGGTCTGCACTTGAGGTACAGTTGATGTGTACCTGAAGTAAACAAAAGTACTCGACGTACACATCAACTGTACCTCCAGTACAGACCAATTCAGTACACATACAACCAACCCTGATGAAAACAAATGTGTGTTAAAATCAAAATGTTCGAAAAACTTTGTCTATTTGAGGTATACATCAACTGTGCCTCAAGTACAGAACGATTAAATCTACATACAACCAACCCTAATGAATACTTATGTGTGTTACCATTTAATCTTGAGAATTGTCTACTTGCGGTACATATCTACTGTACTTCAAGTACAGACCAATTAAATCTAGATACACCCAATTCTGTTGAATATTGATGTGTATAACCATCAAAACTTTCGACAGGCATTGTGTACTTGAGGTACACATCAACCGCACCTCAAATTCAGGCCAATTAATTCTACTTACACCCAACTTTGATGAATATTGACGTGTATTACCATCCAAACTTTCGACAGGCTTTGTCTATTCGACGTCCACATCAACTATACCTCAAGTACAGATCAATTCAATATACGTACAACCAACCCTGATGAATACTCATGTGTGTTACCATCAAAATGTTCGAAAGGCTTTGTCTACTTGAGGTGCACATCAACTTGCCTCAAGTGTAGACCGATTGAATCTACATACAACCAATCCTAATGAATACTTATAAGTGTTACGTTTAAATCTTTAGAATTGTCTACTTGCTGCACATCAAGTACAGAAAAAATCATCCTACATGTAACCAATACTGATGAATATTGATGTGTATTACCATCAAAACTTTCGACAGGCTTTGTCTATTTGAGGTACACATCAACTGTACCTCAAGTTAAGACCAATTAAATCTACACACATTCAAATATAATGAATATTGATATGTATTACCATCAAAACTTTAGACCGGCTTTGTCTACTTGAGGTAAACATCAACTCTACCTCAGGTATAGATTATTCAATCTACATACAACCAAATATAAAAATTACTAATTATATTACCATTAAAACTTTGTAGAGGCTTTGTCTACATAAAGTGCACACCATTTGTATCTCTTGTACAGACCGATTGGATCTAAATACAACTAACCCTGATGAATACTAATGCCTCTTACCATTAAAAAATTTAAGAGGCTTTGTCTACTTGAGGTATACATCAACTGTGCCTCAAGTACAGACCAATACAATCTACAAACAATCAACACTGATGAATACTAATGTGTGTTACCAGTTAATCTTTTGATAGGCTTTATCTACTTGAGGTATACATGAACTGTACCTCAAGTACAGACCTATTCAGTCTAGAAACACCCAACTCTGATGAATATTGATGTGTATAACCAAAAAAACATTCGACAGGCTCTGTCTACTTGAGGTACACATCAACTGTACCTCAAGTACAGACCAATTCAATCTAGATACACCCAACTCTGATGAATATTGATGTGTATAACCATCAATACTTTTGACAGGCATTTTGTACTTGAGGTACACATCGACTGCATCTTAAATGCAGACCAATTCAATCTACATACACCCAACTTTGATGAATATTGACGAGCATTACCATCAAAACTTTCCACAGGCTTTGTCTACTCGACGTACACATCAACTGTACCTCCAGTACAGACCAATTCAATATACATACACTCAACCCTGATGAATACTAATGTGTGATAAAATCAAAATGTTCGAAAGACTTTGTCTACTTCAGGTATACATCAACTGTACCTCAAGAGTAGAGCTATTTAATCTACATACATCCAACCCTAATGAATACCAATGTGTGTTACCATTTAATCTTGAGAACTGTCTACTTGGGGTACATATCAACTATACATCATGTACAGATCAATTCAATGTACATATAACGAACCCTGATGAATACTAATGTGTGCTACCATTTAATCTTTCGTTAGGTTTTGTCTACTTGAGGTATAAATGAACTGTACCTTAAGTACAGACCAATCCAATCTACATACACCCAACTCGGATAAATATTGATGTGTATTTCCATCAACACTTTCGACAGCCTTTGTCTAATTGAGGTACACATCAATTGTACCTCAAGTTAAGACCAATTCAATCTACATGCATTCAAATACAATGAATATCGATGTGTATTATCATCAAAACTTTCGACCGGCTTCGTCTACTTGAGGTAAACATCAATTATACCTCAAGTACAGATTATTCAATCTACATACAACCAAATATAATGAAAAGTAATAATATTACCATCAAAACTTTGTAGAGTCTTTGTCTACATGAAGTGCACATCATTTGTATCTCAAGTACTGACCAATTGGATCTACATACAACCAAGCCTAATGAATACTAATGTCTGTTACCATTGAAACTTTTGAGAAGCTTTGTCTACTTGAGGTATACATCAACTGTGCCTCAAGTACAGACCAATTTAGTCCAGATACACCCATCTCTGAAAAATATTGATGTGTTTAACCATAAAAACATTCGACAGGCTCTGTTATCTTGAGGTGGTACACATCAACTGTACCTCAAGAACAGACCAATTCAATCTAGATACACCCAACTCTGATGAATATTGATGTGTATAACCATCAATACTTTTGACAGGCATTTTGTACTTGAGATACACATCGACTACATCTTGAATGCAGACCAATTCAATCTACATACACCCAACTTTGATGAATATTGACGAGCATCACCATCAAAACTTTCCACAGGCTTTGTTTACTCGACGTACACATCAACTGTACCTCAAGTACAGACCAATTCAATATACATACAACCAACCCTGATGAATACTAATGTGTGATAAAATCAAAATGTTCGAAAGACTTTGTCTACTTCAGGTATACATCAACTGTACCTCAAAAGTAGAGCGATTGAATCTACATACATCCAACCCTAATGAATACTAATGTGTGTTACCATTTAATCTTGAGAACTGTCTACTTGGGGTACATATCAACTATACATCATGTACATACAACAAACCCTGATGAATACTAATGTGTGTTACCGTTTAATCTTTCGTTAGGTTTTGTCAACTTGAGGTATAAATGAACTGTACCTCAAGTACAGACCAATTCAATCTACATACACCCAACTCTGATAAATATTGATGTGTATTTCCATCAACACTTTCGACAGCCTTTGTCTAATTGAGGTACACATCAATTGTACCTCAAGTTAAGACCAATTCAATCTACATGCATTCAAATATAATGAATATTGATGTGTATTACCATCAAAACTTTCGACCGGCTTCGTCTACTTGAGGTAAACATCAATTGTACCTCAAGAACAGATTATTCAATCTACATACAACCAAATATAATGAAAAGTAATAATATTTCCATCAAAACTTTGTAGAGTCTTTGTCTACATGAAGTGCACATCATTTGTATCTCAAGTACAGACCAATTGGATCTACATACAACCAAGCCTAATGAATACTAATGTCTGTTACCATTAAAACTTTTGTGAGGCTTTGTCTACTTGAGGTATACATCAACTGTGCCTCAAGTACAGACCAATTTAGTCTAGATACACCCATCTCTGAAAAATATTGATGTGTTTAACCATAAAAACATTCGACAGGATCTGTTATCTTGAGGTGGTACACATCAACTGTACCTCAAGAACAGACCAATTCAATCTAGATACACCCAACTCTGATGAATATTGATGTGTATAACCATCAAAACTTTCGACAGGCATTGTCTACTTGAGGAACACATCAACTGTACCTCAAGTACTGATCGATTGAATCTACATACAACCGACCCTAATGCAAACTTATGAGTGTTAACTTTTAATCTTTAGAATTGTCTATTTTCTGTACATATCAACTGCATATCAAGTACAGACAAAATCAACCTACATGCAACAAATGCTGATGAATATTGATGTGTTTTACAATCAAAACTTTCGACAGGCTTTGACTACTTGAGTTACAAATCGACTGTACCTCAAGTTCAGACAAATTCAATCAACATACACCCAACTTTGATGAATATTAAATTGTAATAACGTCCAAATCTTCCACAGGCTTTGTCTACTCGACGTACACATCAACTGTGGCTCAAGTACAGACCAAATCAATCTACAAGCAACCAAAACTGATGAATACTAATGTGTGTTACCATTTAATCTTTCGATAGGCTTTGTCTACTTGAGGTATACATGAACTGTACCTCAAGGACAGACCAATTGAGTCTAGATACATCCAACTCTGAAGAATATTGATGTGTATAACCATCAAACATTCGACAGGCTCTGTCTAATTGAGGTACATATCAACTGTATCGCAAGAACAGACCAATTCAATCTAGATACACCCAACTCTGATGAATATTGATGTGTTTAACCATCAATACTTTCGACAGTCATTGTGTACTTGAGGTAAACATCGACTGCACCTGAAATGAAGACCAATTTAATCTACATACACCTTATTTGTTGAATATTGACGTGTATTACCATCCTAACTTTCCACAGGCTTTGTCTACTCGACGTACACATCAACTGTACCTCAAGTACTGATCAATTCATCCTACATGTAACCAATACTGGTGAATATTTATGTGTGCTACCATCAAAACGTTCGACAGGCTTTGTGTACTTGAGGTACACATCGACTGCACCTGAAATGCAGACCAATTCAATTTACATACACCTTATTTGATGAATATTGACGTGTATTACCATCCTAACTTTCCACAAGCCGTGTCTACTCGACGTACACATCAGCTGTACCTCAAAAACAGACCAATTCAGTATACATACAAGCAACCCTGATAAATACTAATGTGTGTTAAAATAAAAATGTTCGAAAAGCTTTGTCTATTTGAGCTATACATCAACTGTACCTCAAGTACAGAAAGATTGAATCTACATACAACCAACGCTAATGAATACTTATGTGTGTTACCATTTAATCTTGCGAATTGCCTACTTGCGGTACATATCAACTGTACCTCATGTACAGATCAATTCAACCTACATACACCCAACTCTGATGAATATTGATGTGTATAACCATCAAACCTTTCGACAAGCATTGTCTACTTGAGGTACACATCAACTGTACCTCAAATACAGACCAATTCAATGTACATACAACGAACCCTGATGAATACTAATGTGTGTTACCATCAAAATGTTCGAAAAGCTTTGTCTACTTGAGGTACACATCAGCTGTACCTCAATTACAGACCGATTGAATCATCATACAACCAACACTGATGAATACTAATGTGTGTTACCATTTAATCTTTCGTTAGGCTTTGTCTACTTGAGGTATAAATGAACTGTACCTCAAGTACAGACCAATTCAATCTACATTCACCCAACTCTGATGACTTTTGATGTGTATTATCATCAACAATTTCAACCAGCTTTGTCTACTTGAGGTAAACATCAATTGTACCTTAAGTACAGATTATTTAATCTTCATACAACCAAGCCTAATGAATACTAATGTATGTTACCATTACAACTTTTGAGAGGCTTTGTCTACTTGAGGAATACATCAACTGTGCCTCAAGTACAGACCAATTTAGTCTAGATACACCCAACTCTGTAGAATTATTGATGTGTATAACCATTAAAACTTTCGACAGGCATTGTCTACTTGAGGTACACATCAACTGTACCTCAAGTACAGACCAATGGATCTACACACAACCGACCCCAATGCAAACGTATGAGTGTTAACTTTTAATCTTTTGAATTTTGTACTTGCTGTACATATCAACTGCACTTCAAGTACAGACAAATTCAACCTACATGCAACCGATACTGATGAATATTGATGTGTATTACAATCAAAACTTTCGACAGGATTTGACTACTTGAGGTACAAATCAACTGTACCTCAAGGTCAGACCAATTCAATCTACATACAACCAACTATGATGAATATTGATGTGTATTACCATCAAAACTCTAGACCGGCTTTGTCTACTTGAGGTAAACATCAATTGTACCTCAAGTACAGATTATTCAATCTACATACAACCAAATATGATAAAACTAATAATATTACCATCAAAACTTTGTAGAGGCTTTGTCTACATGAAATGCACATATTTTTTATCTCTTGTATAGACCGATTGGATCTAAATACAACTAACCCTGATGAATACTAATGTCTGTTACCATTAAAAGTTTTGAGAGGCTTTGTCTACTTGAAGTATACATCAACTGTGCCTCAAGTACAGACCAATTCAGTCTAGATACAAACAACTCTGAAAAATATTAATGTGTATAACCATCAAACATTCAACAGGCTCTGTCTACTTGTAGTGCACATCAATTCTACCTCAAGAACAGACCAATTCAATCTAGATACACCCAACTCTAATGAATATTAATGTGTATTACCATCAAAACTTTCCACAAGCTTTGTTTACTCGACGTATAATCAACTGTACCTCAAGTAGAGATCAATTCAGTATACATACAACTAACCCTGATGAATACTGATGTGTGTTAAAATCAAAATGTACCTCAAATTAAGACCAATTGAATCTACATGCATTCAAATATAATGCATATTGATGTGTATTACCATCAAAACTTTCAACCAGCTTTGTCTACTTGAGGTAAACATCAATTGTACCTTAAGTTCAGATTATTCAATCTACATACAACCAAATATAATGAAAAGTAATAATATTACCATCAAAACTTTGTAGAGTCTTTGTCTACACGAAGTGCACATCATTTGTATCTCAAGTACAGACCGACTGAATCTACATACAACCAAGGTTTATGAACACTAATGTCTGTTACCATTAAAACTTTTGAGAGGCTTTGTTTACTTGAGGTATACATCAACTGTGCCTTAAGTACAGACCAATTCAGTCTAGATACACCCAACTCTGAAGAATATTGATGTGTATAACCATAAAAACATTCGACAGGCTCTTTCTACTTGAGGTGCTCATCAACTGGTCCTCAAGTCCAGACCAATTCAATCTAGACCCCCAACTCTAATGAATATTAATGTGTATTTACATCAAAACTTTCCACAAGCTTTGTCTACTCGACGTACACATCAGCTGTATTTCAAGTACAGACCAATTCAGTATACATACAACCAACCCTGATGAATACTAATGTGTGTTCAAATCAAAATGTTCCAAAAGCTTTGTCTCTTTGAGGTATACATCAACTGTACCTCAAGTACAGACCGATTGAATCTTCATACAACCAACACTGATGAATACTAATGTGTGTTACCGTTTAATCTTTCGTTAGGTTTTGTCAACTTGAGGTATAAATGAACTGTACCTCAAGTACAGACCAATTCAATCTACATACACCCAACTCTTGATGAATCTTGATGTGTATTACCATCAACACTTTCGACAGGCTTTGTCTAATTGAGGTACACATCAATTGTACCTCGAGTTAAGACCAATTCAATCTACATGCATTCAAATATAATGAATATTGATGTGTATTACCATCAAAACTTTCGACCGGCTGTGTCTACTTGAGGTATACATACACTGTACCTCAAGTACAGAACGATTGAATCTACATACAACGAACCCTGATGAATACTAATGTGTGTAACTATCAAAATGTTCGAAAGGCTTTGTCTACTTGAGGTACACATGAACTGTACCTCAAGTACAGATCAGATCAACCTACATACACCAAACTCTGATGAATATTGATGTGTAAAACCATCAAAACTGTGTGTTACCATTTAATCTTTCGTTAGACTTTGTCTCCTTGAGGTATAAATGAACTGTACCTCAAGTACAGATCAATTCAATCTACATACATCCAACTCTGATGAATATTGATGTGTATTACCATCTACACTTTCGACAGGCTTTGTCTAATTGAGGTACACATCAATTGTACCTAAAGTTAAAACCAATTGAATCTACATGCATTCATATATATTGAATTTTGATGTGTATTACCATCAAAACTTTCGACCCGCTTTGTCTACTTAAGGTAAAAATCAATTGTACCTCAAGTACAGATTATTCAATCTACATACAACCAAATATAATGAAAAGTAATAATATTACCATCAAAAATTTGTAGAGTCTTTGTCTACATGAAGTGCACATCATTTGTATCTCAAGTACAGACCGATTGGATCTACATACAACCAAGCCTAATGAATACTTATGTCTGTTACCATTAAAGCTTTTGAGAGGCTTTGTTTACTTGAGGTATACATCAACTGTGCCTTAAGTACAGACCAATTCAGTCTAGATACACCTAACTCTGAAGAATATTGATGTGTACAACCATAAAAAAATTCGACAGGCTCTGTCTACTTCAGGTACACATCAACTGTATCTCAAGTACAGATCAATTCAATCTAGATACACCCAACTCTGATGAATATTGATTTGTATAACTATCAAAAATTTAGACCGGCTTTGTCTACTTGAGGTACACATCAGTTGTACCTCAAGTACAGATTATTCAATCTACATACAACCAAATATGATAAAAACTAATAATATTACCATCAAAACTTTGTAGAGGCTTTGTCTACATGAAGTGCACATAATTTGTATCCCTTAAACAGACCGATTGGATCTAAATACAACTAACCCTGATGAATACTTATGTCTGTTACCATTAAAAGTTTTGAGAGGCTTTGTCTACTTAAGGTATACATCAACTGTGCCTCAAGTACAGACCAATTCAATCTACAAACAGCCAACACTGATGATTACGTATGTGTGTTACCAGTTAACTTTTGATAGGCTTTGTCTATTTGAGGCATACATGAACTGTACCTCAAGTCCAGACCAATTCAGTCCAGATACAAACAACTCTGAAGAATATTGATGTGTATAACCATCAAAACATTCAACAGGCTCTGTCTA
The DNA here is from genome assembly GCF_021869535.1 of Mytilus californianus. Classification (NCBI taxonomy): domain Eukaryota; kingdom Metazoa; phylum Mollusca; class Bivalvia; order Mytilida; family Mytilidae; genus Mytilus; species Mytilus californianus. The sequence continues at coordinate 30,905,779 of NW_026262615.1, forward strand.
CTTGAGGTACACATCAATTGTACCTTAAGTACAGACTAATTCAATCTAGATACACCCAACTCTAATGAATATTAATGTGTATTACCATCAAAACTTTCCACAAGCTTTATCTACTCGACGTACATTTCAGCTGTGCCTAAAATACAGACCAAATCAGTGTAAATACAACCAACCCTGATGAATACTAATGTGTGTTAAAGTCAGAATGTTCGAAAAGCTTTGTCTTTTTGAGGTATACATCAACTGTACCTCAAGTACAGAAAGATTGATTCTACATACAACCAACGCTAATGAATACTTATGTGTGTTACCATTTAATCTTGAGAATTGCCTACTTGCGGTACATATCAACTTTACCTCACGAACAGATCAATTCAACCTCCATACACCCAACCCTGATGAATATTGATTTGTATAACCATTAAACCTTTCGACAAGCATTGTCTACTTGAGGTACACATCAACTGTACCTCAAATACAGACCAATTCAATGTACATACAACGAACCCTGATGAATACTAATGTGTGTTACCATCAAAATGTTCAAAAGGCTTTGTCTATTTGAGGTATACATAAACTATACCTCAAGTACAGAACGATTGAATCTACAAACAACCAACGCTAATAAATACTTATATGTGTGTAACCATTCAATCTTGAGAATTGCCTACTTGCGGTACATATCAACTGTACCTCATGTACAGATCAATTCAACCTACATACACCCAACTCTGATGAATAATGATGTGTATAACCATCAAAACTTTCGACAAGAATTGTCTACTTGAGGTACACATCAACTGTACCTCAAATACAGACATATTCAATGTACATACAACGAACCCTGATGAATACTAATGTGTGTTACCATCAAAATGTTCGAAAAGCTTTGTCTACTTGAGGTACACATCAGCTGTACCTCAATTACAGACCGATTGAATCATCATACAACCAACACTGATGAATACTAATGTGTGTTACCATTTAATCTTTCGTTAGGCTTTGTCTACTTGAGGTATAAATGAACTGTACCTCAAGTACAGACCAATTCAATCTACATTCACCCAACTCTGATGAATATTGATGTGTATTATCATCAACAATTTCAACCAGCTTTGTCTACTTGAGGTAAACATCAATTGTACCTTAAGTACAGATTATTTAATCTTCATACAACCAAGCCTAATGAATACTAATGTATGTTACCATTACAACTTTTGAGAGGCTTTGTCTACTTGAGGAATACATCAACTGTGCCTCAAGTACAGACCAATTTAGTCTAGATACACCCAACTCTGTAGAATTATTGATGTGTATAACCATTAAAACTTTCGACAGGCATTGTCTACTTGAGGTACACATCAACTGTACCTCAAGTACATACCAATGGATCTACACACAACCGACCCCAATGCAAACGTATGAGTGTTAACTTTCAATCTTTTGAATTTTGTACTTGCTGTACATATCAACTGCACTTCAAGTACAGACAAATTCAACCTACATGCAACCGATACTGATGAATATTGATGTGTATTACAATCAAAACTTTCGACTGTACCTCAAGGTCAGACCAATTCAATCTACATACAACCAACTATGATGAATATTGATGTGTATTACCATCAAAACTCTAGACCGGCTTTGTCTACTTGAGGTAAACATCAATTGTTCCTCAAGTACAGATTATTCAATCTACATACAACCAAATATGATAAAACTAATAATATTACCATCAAAACTTTGTAGAGGCTTTGTCTACATGAAGTGCACATATTTTTTATCTCTTGTATAGACCGATTGGATCTAAATACAACTAACCCTGATGAATACTAATGTCTGTTACCATTAAAAGTTTTGAGAGGCTTTGTCTACTTGAAGTATACATCAACTGTGCCTCAAGTACAGACCAATTCAGTCTAGATACAAACAACTCTGAAAAATATTAATGTGTATAACCATCAAACATTCAACAGGCTCTGTCTACTTGAGGTACACATCAATTCTACCTCAAGTACAGACCAATTCAATCTAGATACACCCAACTCTAATGAATATTAATGTGTATTACCATCAAAACTTTCCACAAGCTTTGTTTACTCGACGTATAATCAACTGTACCTCAAGTAGAGATCAATTCAGTATACATACAACTAACCCTGATGAATACTGATGTGTGTTAAAATCAAAATGTACCTCAAATTAAGACCCAATTGAATCTACATGCATTCAAATATAATGCATATTGATGTGTATTACCATCAAAACTTTCGACCCGCTTTGTCTACTTAAGGTAAAAATCAATTGTACCTCAAGTTCAGATTATTCAATCTACATACAACCAAATATAATGAAAAGTAATAATATTACCATCAAAACTTTGTAGAGTCTTTGTCTACATGAAGTGCACATCATTTGTATCTCAAGTACAGACCGACTGAATCTACATACAACCAAGGTTTATGAACACTAATGTCTGTTACCATTAAAACTTTTGAGAGGCTTTGTTTACTTGAGGTATACATCAACTGTGCCTTAAGTACAGACCAATTCAGTCTAGATACAACCAACTATGATGAATATTGATGTGTATTACCATCAAAACTCTAGACCGGCTTTGTCTACTTGAGGTAAACATCAATTGTACCGCAAGTACAGATTATTCAATCTACATACAACCAAATATGATAAAACTAATAATATTACCATCAAAACTTTGTAGAGTCTTTGTCTACATGAAGTGCACATCATTTGTATCTCAAGTACAGACCGACTGAATCTACATACAACCAAGGTTTATGAACACTAATGTCTGTTACCATTAAAACTTTTGAGAGGCTTTGTTTACTTGAGGTATACATCAACTGTGCCTTAAGTACAGACCAATTCAGTCTAGATACACCCAACTCTGAAGAATATTGATGTGTATAACCATAAAAACATTCGACAGGCTCTTTCTACTTGAGGTGCTCATCAACTGGTCCTCAAGTCCAGACCAATTCAATCTAGACCCCCAACTCTAATGAATATTAATGTGTATTTACATCAAAACTTTCCACAAGCTTTGTCTACTCGACATACACATCAGCTGTATTTCAAGTACAGACCAATTCAGTATACATACAACCAACCCTGATGAATACTAATGTGTGTTCAAATCAAAATGTTCCAAAAGCTTTGTCTCTTTGAGGTACACATCAGCTGTACCTCAAGTACAGACCGATTGAATCTTCATACAACCAACACTGATGAATACTAATGTGTGTTACCATTTAATCTTTCGTTAGGCTTTGTCTACTTGAGGTATAAATGAACTGTACCTCAAGTACAGACCAATTCAATCTACATACACCCAACTCTTGATGAATCTTGATGTGTATTACCATCGACACTTTCGACAGGCTTTGTCTAATTGAGGTACACATCAATTGTACCTCGAGTTAAGACCAATTCAATCTACATGCATTCAAATATAATGAATATTGATGTGTATTACCATCAAAACTTTCGACCGGCTGTGTCTACTTGAGGTATACATACACTGTACCTCAAGTAAAGAACGATTGAATCTACATACAACGAACCCTGATGAATACTAATGTGTGTTACTATCAAAATGTTCGAAAGGCTTTGTCTACTTGAGGTACACATGAACTGTACCTCAAGTACAGATCAGATCAACCTACATACACCAAACTCTGATGAATATTGATGTGTATAACCATCAAAACTGTGTGTTACCATTTAATCTTTCGTTAGGCTTTGTCTCCTTGAGGTATAAATGAACTGTACCTCAAGTACAGATCAATTCAATCTACATACATCCAACTCTGATGAATATTGATGTGTATTACCATCTACACTTTCGACAGGCTTTGTCTAATTGAGGTACACATCAATTGTACCTCAAGTTAAAACCAATTGAATCTACATGCATTCATATATATTGAATTTTGATGTGTATTACCATCAAAACTTTCGACCCGCTTTGTCTACTTAAGGTAAAAATCAATTGTACCTCAAGTACAGATTATTCAATCTACATACAACCAAATATAATGAAAAGTAATAATATTACCATCAAAAATTTGTAGAGTCTTTGTCTACATGAAGTGCACATCATTTGTATCTCAAGTACAGACCGATTGGATCTACATACAACCAAGCCTAATGAATACTTATGTCTGTTACCATTAAAGCTTTTGAGAGGCTTTGTTTACTTGAGGTATACATCAACTGTGCCTTAAGTACAGACCAATTCAGTCTAGATACACCTAACTCTGAAGAATATTGATGTGTATAACCATAAAAACATTCGACAGGCTCTGTCTACTTCAGGTACACATCAACTGTATCTCAAGTACAGACCAATTCAATCTAGATACACCCAACTCTGATGAATATTGATTTGTATAACTATCAAAAATTTAGACCGGCTTTGTCTACTTGAGGTACACATCAGTTGTACCTCAAGTACAGATTATTCAATCTACATACAACCAAATATGATAAAAACTAATAATATTACCATCAAAACTTTGTAGAGGCTTTGTCTACATGAACTGCACATAATTTGTATCCCTTAAACAGACCGATTGGATCTAAATACAACTAACCCTGATGAATACTTATGTCTGTTACCATTAAAAGTTTTGAGAGGCTTTGTCTACTTAAGGTATACATCAACTGTGCCTCAAGTACAGACCAATTCAATCTACAAACAACCAACACTGATGATTACGTATGTGTGTTACCAGTTAACTTTTGATAGGCTTTGTCTATTTGAGGTATACATGAACTGTACCTCAAGTCCAGACCAATTCAGTCCAGATACAAACAACTCTGAAGAATATTGATGTGTATAACCATCAAAACATTCAACATGCTCTGTCTACTTGAGGTACACATCAATTGTACCTCAAGTACAGACCAATTCAATCTAGATACACCCAACTCTAATGAATATTAATGTGTATTACCATCAAAACTTTCCACAAGCTTTATCTACTCGACGTACATATCAGCTGTGCCTAAAATACAGACCAATTCAGTGTAAATACAACCAACCCTGATGAATACTAATGTGTGTTAAAGTCAAAATGTTCGAAAAGCTTTGTCTTTTTGAGGTATACATCACCTGTACCTCAAGTACAGAAAGATTGATTCTACATACAACCAACGCTAATGAATACTTATGTGTGTTACCATTTAATCTTGAGAATTGCCTACTTGCGGTACATATCAACTGTACCTCACGAACAGATCAATTCAACCTCCATACACCCAACTCTGATGAATATTGATTTGTATAACCATTAAACCTTTCGACAAGCATTGTCTACTTGAGGTACACATCAACGGTACCTCAAATACAGACCAATTCAATGTACATACAACGAACCCTGATGAATAATAATGTGTGTTACCATCAAAATGTTCAAAAGGCTTTGTCTATTTGAGGTATACATAAACTGTACCTCAAGTACAGAACGATTGAATCTACAAACAACCAACGCTAATTAATACTTATATGTGTGTTACCATTTAATCTTGAGAATTGCCTACTTGCGGTACATATCAACTGTACCTCATGTACAGATCAATTCAACCTACATACACCCAACTCTGATGAATATTGATGTGTATAACCATCAAACCTTTCGACAAGCATTGTCTACTTGAGGTACACATCAACTGTACCTCAAATACAGACCTATTCAATGTACATACAACGAACCCTGATGAATACTAATGTGTGTTACCATCAAAATGTTCGAAAAGCTTTGTCTACTTGAGGTACACATCAAATGTACCTCAAGTACAGACCGATTGAATCTTCATACAACCAACACTGATGAATACTAATGTGTGTTACTATTTAATCTTTCGTTAGGCTTTGTCTACTTGAGATATAAATGAACTGTACCTCAAGTACAGACCAATTCAATCTACATACACCCAACTCTGATGAATATTGATGTGTATTACCATCAACACTTTCGACAGGCTTTGTCTAATTGAGGTACACATCAATTGTACCTGAAGTACAGATTATTCAATCTACATACAACCAAGCCTATGGAATACTAATGTGTGTTATCATTAAAACTTTTGAGAGGCTTTGTCTATTTGAGGAATACATCAACTGTGCCTCAAGTACAGACCAATTCAATCTACATGCATTCAAGTATAATGCAAATTGATGTGTATTACCATCAAAACTTTCGACCGGCTTTGTCTACTTGAGGTAAACATCAATTGTACCTCAAGTACAGATTATTCAATCTACATACAACCAAGCCTAATGAATACTAATGTGTGTTATCATTTAAACTTTTGAGAGGCTTTGTCTATTTGAGGAATACATCAACTGTGCCTCAAGTACAGACCAATTTAGCCTAGATACACCCAACTCTGAAGAATATTGATGTGTATTACCATTAAAACTTTCGACAGGCATTGTCTACTTGAGGTACACATCAACTGTACCTCAAGTACAGACCAATGGATCTACACACAACCGACCCTAATGCAAACTTATGAGTGTTAACTTTTAATCTTTAGAATTTTGTACTTGCTGTACATATCAACTGCACTTCAAGTACAGACAAATTCAACCTACATGCAACCGATACTGATGAATATTGATGTGTATTACAATCAAAACTTTCTGCAGGATTTGACTACTTGAGGTACAAATCAACTGTACCTCAAGTTTAGACCAATTCAATCTACATACAACCAACTATGATGAATATTGATGTGTATTACCATCAAAACTTTAGACCGGCTTTGTCTACTTGAGGTAAACATCAATTGTACATCAAGTACAGATTATTCAATCTACATACAACCAAATAAGATAAATACTAATTATATTACCATCAAAACTTTGTAGAGGCTTTGTCTACATGAAGTGCACATCATTTGTATTTCTTAAACAGACCGATTGGATCTAAATACAACTAACACTGATGAATACTAATGTCTTTTACCATTAAAAGTTTTGAGAGGCTTTGTCTACTTGAGGTATACATCATCTGTGCCTCAAGTACAGACCAATTCAATCTACAAACAACCAACACTGATGAATACTAATGTGTGTTACCAGTTAATCGTTTGATAGCCTTTGTCTACTTGAGGTATACATGAACTGTACCTCAAGTGCAGACCAATTCATTCCAGATACAAACAACTCTGAAGAATATTGATGTGAATAACCATCAAAACATTCAACATGCTCTGTCTACTTGAGGTACACATCAACTGTACCTCAAGTACAGACCAATTCAATCTAGATACACCCAACTCTAATGAATATTAATGTGTATTACCATCAAAACTTTCCACAAGCTTTGTCTACTCGACGTATACATCAGCTGTATCTCAAATACAGACCAATTCAGTATACATACAACCAACCCTGATAAATACTAATATGTGTTAAAATTAAAATGTTCGAAAAGCTTTGTCTATTTGAGGTATACATCAACTGTACCTCAAGTACACAAAGATTGATTCTACATACAACCAACGCTGATGAATACTTATGTGTGTTACCATTTAATCTTGCGAATTGCCTACTTGCAGTACATATCAACTGTACCTCAAGTTAAGACCAATTCAATCTACATGCATTCAAATATAATGCAAATTGATGTGTATTACCATCAAAACTTTCGACCGGCTTTGTCTACTTGAGGTGAACATCAGTTGTACCTCAAGTACATATTATTCAATCTACATACAACCAAGCCTAATGAATACTAAGGTATGTTACCATTAAAACTTTTGAGAGGCTTTGTCTACTTGAGGAATACATCAACTGTGCCTCAAGTACAGACCAATTTAGTCTAGATACACCCAACTCTGAAGAATATTGATGTGTATAACCATTAAAACTTTCGACAGGCATTGTCTACTTGAGGTACACATCAACTGTACCTCAAGTACAGAGCAATAGATCTACACACAACCGACCCTAATGCAAACTTATGAGTGTTATCTTTTAATCTTTAGAATTTTGTACTTGCTGTACATATCAAATGCACTTCAAGTACAGACAAATTCAACCTCCATACAACCAACTATGATGAATACTAATGTGTATTACCATCAAAACTTTCGACAGGATTTGTCTACTTGGGGAAAACATCAATTGTACCTCAAGTACAGATTTTTCAATCTACATACAACAAAATATGATAAAAACTAATTATATTACCATCAAAACTTTGTAGAGGCTTTGTCTACATGAAGTGCACATATTTTTTATCTCTTGTATAGACCGATTGGATCTAAATACAAAATGTACAACTAACCCTGATGAATACTAATGTCTGTTACCATTAAAAGTTTTGAGAGGCTTTGTCTACTTGAGGTATACATGAACTGTACATCAAGAACAGACCAATTCAGTCTAGATACAAACAACTCTGAAGAATATTAATGTGTATAACCATCAAACATTCAACAGGCTCTGTCTACTTGAGGTACACATCAACTGTACCTCAAATACAGACCAATTCAATCTAGATACACCCATCTCTAATAAATATTAATGTGTATTACCATCAAAACTTATCACAAGCTTTGTCTACTCGACGTATACATCAACTGTACCTCAAGTACAAACCAATTCAGTATACATACAACTAACCCTAATGAATACTAATGTGTGTTAAAATCAAAATGTTCGAAAGGCTTTGTCTACTTGAGGTAGACATCAACTGTACCTCAAATACAGACCAATTCAATCTAGATACACCCAACTCTAATAAATATTAATGTGTATTACCATCAAAACTCTCCACAAGCTTCGTCTACTCGACGTATACATCAACTGTACCTCAAGTACAAACCAATTCAGTATACATACAACGAACCCTGATGAATACTAATGTGTGTTACCATCAAAATGTTCGAAAGGTTTTGTCTACTTGAGGTACACATCAACTGTACCTCAAGTACAGATCAATGCAACCTACATACACCCAACTCTGATGAATATTGATGTGTATAACCATCGAAACTTTCGACATGCATTGTCTACTTGAGGTACACATCAACTGTACCTCAAATACAGACCAATTCAATGTACATACAACGAACCCTGATGTATACTAATGTGTGTTACCATCAAAATGTTCGAAAGGCTTTGTCTACTTCATATACACATCAACTGTACCTCAAGTACAGATCAATACAACCTACATACACCCAACTCTTACGAATATTGTTGTGTATAACCATCAAAACTTTCGACATGCATTGTCTACTTGAGGTACACATCAACTGTACCTCAAATACAGACCAATTCAATGTGCATACAACGAACCCTGATGAATACTAATGTGTGTTACCATCAAAATGTTCGAAAGGCTTTGTCTACTTGAGGTACACATCAACTGTTCGTCAAGTACAGAATGATTGAATCTTCATACAACCAACACTGATGAATACTTATGTGTGTTACGATTTAATCTTTCGTTAGGCTTTGTCTACTTGAGGTATAAATGAACTGTACCTCAAGTACAGATCAATTCAATCTACATACATCCAACTCTGATGAATATTGATGTGTATTACCATCAACACTTTCGACAGGCATTGTCTAATTGAGGTACACATCAATTGTACCTCAAGTTAAGACCAATTGAATCTATATGCATTCAAATATATTGAATATTGATGTGTATTTCCATCAAAACTTTCGACCGGCTTTGTCTGCTTAAGGTAAACATCAATTGTACCTGAAGTACAGATTATTCAATCTACATACAACCAAATATAATGAAAAGTAATAATATTACCATCAAAACTTTGTAGAGTCTTTGTCTACATGAAGTGCACATCATTTGTATCTCAAGTACAGACCGATTGGATCTACATACAACCAAGCCTAATGAATACTTATATCTGTTATCATTAAAACTTTTGAGAGGCTTTGTTTTCTTGAGGTATACATCAACTGTGCCTTAAGTACAGACCAATTCAGTCTAGATACACCCAACTCTGAAGAATATTGATGTGTATAACCATAAAAACATTCGACAGGCTGTGTCTACTTGAGGTACACATCAACTGTACCTTAAGTACAGACCAATTCAATTGAGATACACCAAACTCTGATGAATATTGATTTGTATAACCATCAAAACTTTCGACAGGCATTGTGTACTTGAGGTACACATCAGCTGCACCTGACATGCAGACCAATTCAATCTACATACACCCAACTTTGGTGAATATTGTCGTGTATTACCATCCAAACTTTCTACAGGCTTTGTCTTCTCGACGTCCACATCAACTGTACCTCAAGTACAGACAATTTCAATATACGTACAACCAACCCTGATGAATACTAATGTGTGTTACCATCAAAATGTTTGAAAGGCTTTGTCTACTTGAGGTGAACGTCAACTGTGCCTCAAGTGCAGACCGATTGAATCAACATACAACCAACCCTAATGAATACTTATGAGTGTTACCTTTTAATCTTTAGAATTATCTACTTGCTGTACATATCAACTGCACATCAACTACAGACAAATTCACACTACATGTAACAAATACTTATGAATACTAATGTGTATTACCATCAAACCTTTCGACACGCTTTGTCTATTTGTAGTACACATCAACTGTACCTCAAGTTCAGACCAATTCAATTTAGATACACCCAACTCTGATGAATATTGATTTGTATAACCATCAAAACTTTCGACAGGCATTGTGTACTTGAGGTACACATCAACTGCACCTGACATGCAGACCAATTCAATCTATATACACCCAAATTTGGTGAATATTGTCGTGTATTACCATCCAAACTTTCTACAGGCTTTGTCTACTCGACGTCCACATCAACTGTACCTCAAGTACAGACCGATTGAATCTTCATACAACCAACACTGATGAATACTAATGTGTGTTACTATTTAATCTTTCGTTAGGCTTTATCTACTTGAGGTATAAATGAACTGTACCTCACGTACAGACCAATTCAATCTACATACACCCAACTCTGATGAATATTGATGTGTATTACAATCAACACTTTCGACAGGCTTTGTCTTATTGAGGTACTCATCAATTGTACCTGAAGTTAAGACCAATTCAATCTACATGCATTCAAATATAATGCAAATTGATGTGTATAACCATCAAAACTTTCGACCGGCTTTGTCTACTTGAGGTAAGCATCAGTTGTACCTCAAGTACAGATTATTCAATCAACATACAACCAAGCCTAATGAATACTAATGTCTGTTACCATTAAAACTTTTGAGAAGCTTTGTCTACTTGAGGAATACATCAACTGTGCCTCAAGTACAGACCAATTTAGTCTAGATACACCCAACTCTGAAGAATATTGATGTGTATAACCATTAAAACTTTCGACAGGCATTGTCTACTTGAGGTACACATCAACTGTACCTCAAGTACAGAGCAATGGATCTACACGCAACCGACCCTAATGCAAACTTATGAGTGATAACTTTTAATCTTTAGAATTTTGTACTTGCTGTACATATCAACTGCACTTCAAGTACAGACAAATTCAACCTACATACAACCAACTATGATGAATATTAATGTGTATTACCATCAAAACTTTCGACGGGATTTGTCTACTTGGGGTAAACATCAATTGTACCTCAAGAACAGATTATTCAATCTACATACAACCAAATATGATAAAAACTAATTATCTTACCATCAAAACTTTGTAGAGGCTTTGTCTACATGAAGTGCACATATTTTTATCTCTTGTATAGACCGATTGGATCTAAATACAAAATGTACAACTAACCCTGATGAATACTAATGTCTGTTACCATTAAACGTTTTGAGAGGCTTTGTCTACTTGAGATATATATCAACTGTGCCTCAAGTACAGACCAATTCAATCTACATACAATCCACACTGATGAATACTAATGTGTGTTACCAGTTAATCTTTTGATAGGCTTTGTCTACTTGAGGTATACATGAACTGTACTTCAAGAACAGGCCAATTCAGTCTAGATACAAACAACTCTGAAGAATATGAATGTGTATAACCATCAAACATTCAACAGGCTCTGTCTACTTGAGGTACACATCAACTGTACCTCAAGTACAGACCAATTCAATCTAGATACACCCAACTCTAATGAATATTAATGTGTATTACCATCAAAACTTTCCACAAGCTTTGTCTACTCGACGTATACATCAACTGTACCTCAAGTACAGACCAATTCAGTATACATACAACTAACCCTGATGAATACTAATGTGTGTTACCATCAAAATGTTCGAAAGGGTTTGTCTACTTGAGATACACATCAACTGTACCTCAAGTACAGATCAATTCAATGTACATACAATGAACCCTCATGAATACTAATGTGTGTTACCATCAAAATGTTCGAAAGGCTTTGTCTACTTGAGGTACACATCAAATGTACCTCAAGTATAGATCAATTCAACCTACATACACCCAACTCTGATGAATATTGATGTGTATAACCATAAAAACTTTCCACATGCATTGTCTACTTGAGGTACACATCAACTGTACCTCAAATACAGACCAATTCAATGTTCATACAACGAACCCTGATGAATACTAATGTGTGTTACCATCAAAATGTTCGAAAGGCTTTGTCTACTTGAGGTACACATCAAATGTACCTCAAGTACAGATCAATTCAACCTACATTCACCCAACTCTGATGAATATTGATGTGTATAACCATAAAAACTTTCCACATGCATTGTCTACTTGAGGTACACATCAACTGTACCTCAAGTACAGACCAATTCAGTATACATACAACCAACCCTGATGAATACTAATTTGTGTTAAAATCAAAATGTTCGAAACGCTTTGTCTATTTGAAGTATACATCAACTGTTCCTCAAGTAAAGAAGATTGAATCTACATACAACCAATGCTAATGAATACTTATGTGTGTTACCATTTAATCTTGAGAATTGCCTACTTGCGGTAGATATCAAATGTACCTCATGTACAGATCAATTCAACCTACATACACCCAACTCTGATGAATATTGATGTGTATAACCATCAAACCTTTCGACAAGAATTGTCTACTCGACGTATATATGAACTGTACCTCAAGTACAGACCAATTCAGTATACATACAACTAACCCTGATGAATACTAATGTGTGTTAAAATCAAAATGTTCGAAAGGCTTTGTCTACTTGAGGTAAACATCAACTGTACCTCAAGTACATACCGATTGAATCTTCATACAACCAATACTGATGAATACTAATGAGTGTTACCATTTAATCTTTCGTTAGGCTTTGTCTACTTGAGGTATAAATGAACTGTACCTCAAGTACAGACCAATTCGATCTACATACACCCAACTCTGATGAATCTTGATGTGTATTACCATCAACACTTTCGACAGGCTTTGTCTAATTGAGGTACACATCAATTGTACCTCGAGTTAAGACCAATTCAACTTTATGCATTCAAATATAATGAATATCGATGTGTATTACCATCAAAACTTTCGACCGGCTGTGTCTACTTCAGGTATACATCAATTGTACCTCAAGTACAGAACGATTGCATCTACATACAACCAACGCTTATGAATACTTATGTGTGTTACCATTTAATCTTCAGAATTGCCTACTTGCGGTACATATCAACTATACCTCATATACAGATCAATTCAACCGACATACACACAACTCTAAAGAATATTGATGTGTATAACCATCAAAACTTTCGACATGCATTGTCTACTTGAGGTACACATCAACTGTGCTTTAAGTACAGACCAATTCAGTCTAGATAGACCCAACTCTGAAGAATATTGATGTGTATAACCATCAAAACGTTCGACAGACATTGTCTACTTGAGGTACACGTCAACTGTACCTCAAGTACAGACCAATTCAATCTAGATACAATAACTTTGATGAATATTGATGTGTAAAACCATCAAAACTTTCCACAGTCTTTTTCTACTTGACGTCAACATCAACTCTACCTCAAGTACAGACCAATTCATTATACGTACAACCAACCCTGATGAATACTAATGTTTGTTACCATCAAAATGTTCTAAAGGCTTTTTCTACTTGAGGTGCACATCAACTGTGCCTCAAGTGCAGACCGATTGAATCTTCATACAACCAACCCTAATGAATACTTATGAGTGTTACATTTTAATCTTTAGAATTGTCTACTTGCTGTACATATCAACTGCACATCCAGTACAGACCAATACTGATGAATATTAATGTGTATTACCATCAAAACTTTCGACAGGCTTTGTCTATTTGAGGTACACATCAACTGTACATCAAGGTCAGACCAATTCAATCTACACACATTCAAATATAATGAATATTGATGTGTATTACCATCAAAACTTTAGACCGGCTTTGTCTACTTGAGGTAAACATCAATTGTACCTCAAGTACAAATTATTAAATCTACATACAACCAAATATAATTAAAACTAATCATATAACTATCAAAACTTTGTAGAGGCTTTGTCTACATGAAGTGCAAATCATTTGATTGATTGTTGGTTGCTTAACGTCCAGTGGCAAATATTTCATGCATATTCAGGACGAGCAAATCATTTGTATCTCTTGTACAGACTGATTGGATCTAAATACAACTAACCTAATAAATACTTATGTGTGTTACCATTTCATTCTTGAGAATTGTCTACTTGCGGTACAAATCAACTGTACCTCATGTACAGATCAATTCAACCCACATACACCCAACTCTGAAGAATATTGATGTTTATAACCATCAAAAATTTCGACAGGCATTGTCTACTTGAGGTACACATCAACTGTACCTCAAGTTCAGACCAATTCAATATACATACACCCAAATATAATGAGTATTAATGTTTATTACCATCAAAACATTGACAGTGTTCGTCTACATGAAGTGCACATCATTTGTATCTCAAGTACAAACCAATTCAATATTCAATCTGTCGAACCTAATGAACAGGAATGTCTTTTACCAAAAACAATTTTGACAGACTTTTTCTACTTGACGTACAAATCAACTTCACATCAAGTACAGACAAATTAACCTACATCTAACTAATACTGATGAATATTGATGTGTATTACCATCAAAACTTTCGACATGTTTTGTCTATTTGAGGTACACATCAACTGTACCTCAAGTTCAGACCAATTCAATCTACATACACCCAACTATGATGAATATTGATGTGTATTACCATCCAAACTTTCGACTGGCTTTGTCTACTTGAGCTACACATCAACTGTACCTCAAGTTCAGACAAATTCAATATACATACACCCAAATATAATGAGTATTAATGTTTATTACCATCAAAACTTTTGACTGTGTGTGTCTGCATGAAGTGCACATCATTTGTATCTCAAGTACAAATCAATTTAATATTAAATCTGTCGAACCTAATGAACAGGAATGTCTTTTACCAACAACAGTTTTGACAGCCTTTTTCTACTTGACGTACAAATTAACTGAACATCAAGTACAGATAAACTACGTTTACATGAACCAAAACCTAAGAAACATTATTGTGTATTACAATCAAAATTCGAAATGCTTTGCCTACTCGACATACACATCAACTGTACCTCAAGTACAGACCAATTCAATCTACATACACCAAACTTGATGAATATTGACGTGTATTACCATCCAAACTTTCCACAGGCTTTTTCTACTCGACGTACACATCAACTGTACCTCAAGTACAGACCAATTCAATCTACATACAACCAACCCTGATAAATACTAATGTATGTTACCATCAAAATGTTCAAAAGGCTTTGTCTTGTTGAGGTACACATCAACTGTACCTCAAGTACAGAGCGATTGAATCTACATACAACCAACCCTAATAAATACTTATGTGTGTTACCATTTAATCTTGAGAATTGTCTACTTGCGGTACATATCAACTCTACCTCATGTACAGATCAATTCAACCTACATACACCCAACTCTGATGAATATTGATGTGTATAACCATCAAAACTTTCGACAGGCATTGTCTAATTGAGGTACACATCAATTCAATGTACATACAACCAACCCTGATGCATACTAATATGTGTTACCATCAAAATGTTCGCAAAGATTTGTCTACTTGACGTACACATCAACTGCACCTCAAGTATAGACCGATTGAATCTACATACAACACACCCTAATGAATAATAATGTATGTTACCATTGAATCATTCGATAGGCTGGGTCTACTTGAGGTATACATGAACTGTACCTCAAGTACAGACCAATTCAATCTACATACATTCAAATATAATGGATATTGATGTCTATTACCTTCAAAACTTTCGACCGGCTTTGTCAACTTGAGATAAACATCACAGATTATACAATAAACATACAACCAAATATGTAAAAAAAAAAAAAATCATATTACCATCAAAACTTTGTAAAGACTTTGTCTACATGAAGTACACATCATTTGTATCTCAATTACAGACCGATTGAATCTAAATACACCTAAGCCTGATGAATACTAATGTCTGTTACCATTAAAAGTTTTAAGAGGCTTTGTCTACTTTAGGTATACATCAACTGTGCCTCAAGTACAGACCAATTCAATCTACAAACAACCAACACTGATGAATACTAATGTGTGTTACCATTTAATCTTTCGATAGGCTTTGTCTACTTGACGTATACATGAACTGTACCTCAAGTACAGACTAATTCAATCTACATATACCCAACCCTAATGAATACTTATTAGTGTTACCTTTTAATCTTTAGAATTGTCTACTTGCTGTACATATTAACTGCACATCAAGTACAGACAAATTCAACTTACATACAACCAATACTGATAAATATTGATGTGTATTACCATCAAAACTTTCGACAGGCCTTGTCTAATTTAGGTACACATCAATTGTACCTCAAGTTAAGACCAATTCAATCTACATACATTCAAATATAACGAATATTGATGTGTATTACCATCAAACTTTTTAGAGCCTTTGTCTACTTGAGGTATACATCAACTAAGCTTGTGGAATGTTTTGATGGTTATACACATTAATATTCAATAGAGTTGGGTGTATCGAGGTTGAATTGGTCTGTACTTGAGGTACAGTTGAATGTACCTCAAGTAGACAGAGCCTGTTGAAAGTTTTGATGGTTAAACACATCAATATTCTTCAGAGTTGTTTGTATCTAGACTGAATTGGTCTATACTTGAGGCACAGTTGATATATACCTCAAGTAAACAAAGCCTGTCAAAAGATTTAATGGTAACAGACATAAGTATTCATCAGGGTTAGTTGTATTTAGATCAAATCGGTCTGTACAAGAGATACAAATGATGTGCACTTCATTTAGACAAAGCCTCTACAAAGTTTTGATGGTAATATAATTAGCTTTTATCATATTTGGTTGTATGTAGATTGAATAGTCTGTAATTGAGGTACAATTGATGTTTACCTCAAGGAGACAAAGCCGTTCCAAAGTCTTGATGGCAATACATATCAATATTCATTATATTTGAAGGTGTGTAGATTGCATTGGTCTTAACTTGAGGTACAATTGATGTGTATCTCAAGTAGACAAAGCCTGTCGAAAGTTTTGATTGTAATGCACATCAATATTCATCAGTATTGGTTACATGTAGGATGAATTTATCTGTACTTGATGTGCAGTTGATATGTACAGCAAGTAGACAATTCTAAAGATTAAAAGGTAACACTCATAAGTATTCATTAGGGTTCGTTGCATGATGATTCAATCGGTCTGCACTTGAGGCACAGTTGATGTTCACCTCAAGTAGACAAAGCCCTTCGAACATTTTGATGGTAACACACATAAGTATTCGTCAGGGTTGGTTGTACGTATATTGAAGTTGTCTGTACTTGAGGTACAGTTGATAGGGACGTCGAGTAGACAAAGCCTGTAGAAAGTTTGGATGGTAATACATGAGAATATTCATCAGTATTGGTTACATGTAGGATGAATTTATCTGTACTTGATGTGCAGTTGAAATGTACAGCAAGTAGACAATTCTAAAGATTAAAAGGTAACACTCATAAGTATTCATTAGGATTGGTTGCATGTTGATTCAATCGGTCTGCACTTGAGGCACAGTTGATGTTCACCTCAAGTAGAGAAAGCCTTTCGAACATTTTGATGGTAACACACATTAGTATTCATCAGGGTTGGTTGTACGTATAATGAAGTTGTCTGTACTTGAGGTAAAGTTGATGTGGACGTCGAGTAAACAAAGCCTGTAGAAAGTTTAGCTGGTAATACACGACAATATTCACCAAAGTAGGGTGTATATAGATTGAATTGGTTTGCATTTGAGGTGCGGTTGATGTGTACCTCAAGTACACAATACCTGTCGAAGGTTTTGATGGTTATACAAATCAATACTCATCAGAGTTGGGTGTATCTAGATTGAATTGGTCTGTACTTGAGGTACAGTTGATGTGTACCTCAAGCAGACAGAGCCTGTCGAATGTTTTTATGGTTATACACATCAATATTCTTCAGAGTTGGGTGTATCTAGACTGAATTGGTCTGAACTTAAGGCACAGTTGATGTATACCTCAAGTAAACAAAGCCACTCAAAAATTTTAATGGTAACAGACATAAGTATTCATTAGGCTTGGTTGTATGTAGATCCAATCGGTCCGTACTTGAGATACAAATGATGTGCACTTCATGTAGACAAAGACTCTACAAATTTTTGATTGTAATATTATTACTTTTCATTATATTTTGTTGTATGTAGATTGAATAATCTGTACTTGAGGTACAATTGATGTTTACCTTAAGTAGACAAAGCCGGTTGAAAGCTTTGATGGTAATACACATCAATATTCATTATATTTGAATGCATGTAGATTCAATTTGTCTTGATTTGAGGTACAATTGATGTGTAACTCAATTAGACTAAGCCTGTCGAAAGTGTTGATTGTAATACACATTAGTATTCATCAGAGTTGGTTGTATGAAGATTCAATCGGACTATACTTGGGGTACAGTTAATGATTACCTCAAGTAGACAAAGCTTTTCGAACATTTTGATGGTAACACACATTAGTATTCATCAGGGTTCGTTGTATGTACATTGAATTGGTCTCTATTTGAGGTACATTATGTGTACCTCAAGTAGACAATGCATGTCGAAAGGTTTGATGGTTATACACATCAATATTCATCAGAGTTGGGTGTATGTAGGTTGAATTGATCTGTACATGAGGTACAGTTGATATGTACCGCAAGTAGGCAATTCGCAAGATTAAATGGTAACACACATAAGTATTCATTAGCGTTGGTTCTATGTAGATTCAATCTTTCTGTACTTGAGGTACAGTTGATGTATACCTCAAATAGACAAAGCTTTTCGAACATTTTTATTTCAACACACATTAGTATTTATCAGGGTTGGTTGTATGTATACTGAATTGGTCTCTATTTGAGGTACATTTGATGTGTACGTCGAGCAGACAAAGCCTGTGGAAAGTTAGGATGGTAATACACGTCAATATTCTTCAAATAAGGTGTATGTAGATTGAATTGGTCTGCATTTCAGGTGCAGTCGGTGTGAACCTCAAGTAGACAGAGCCTGTCGAATGTTTGATGGTTATACACATCAATATTCTTCAGAGTTGGATGTATCTAGATTGAATTGGTCTGTACTTGCGATACAGTTGATGTGTACCTCAAGTAGACAAAGCCTGTCGAACGTTGTGATGGTAGTACACATAAATATTCACCAGTATTGGTTACATGTAGGATAAATTGGTCAGTACTTGAGGTACAGTTGATGTGTACGTCGAACAGACAAAGCCTGTGGAAAGTTAGGATGGTAATACACGTCAATATTCTTCAAATAAGGTGTATGTAGATTGAATTGGTCTGCATTTCAGGTGCAGTCGATGTGTACCTCAAGTAGACAGAGCCTGTCGAATGTTTGATGGTTATACACATCAATATTCTTCAGAGTTGGATGTATCTAGATTGAATTGGTCTGTACTTGAGGTACAGTTCATGTATACCTCAAGTAGACAAAGCCTATCGAAAGATTAAATGGTAACACACATTAGTATTCATCAGTTTTGGTTGCTTGTAGATTGAATTGGTCTGTACTTGAGGTGCAGTTGATGTTTACCTCAAGTAGACAGAGCCTCTTAAAACTTTTAATGGTAACAGGCATTAGTATTCATCAGGGTTAGTTGTATTTAGATCCAATCGGTCTGAACAAGAGATACAAATGATGTGCACTTTATGTAGACAAAGCCTCTACAAAGTTTTGATGGTATTATAATTAGTTTTTATTATATTTGGTTGTATGTATATTGAATAATCTGTACTTGAGGTACAAATGATGTTTACCTCAAGGAGACAAAGCCGTTCCAAAGTTTTGATGGCAATACATATCAATATTCATTATATTTGAATATATGTAGATTGAATTGGTCTGTACTTGAGGCGCAGTTGATGTATACCTCAAGTAGACAAAGCCTCTTAAAACTTTTAATGGTAACAGGCATTAGTATTCAGCAGGGTTAGTTGTATTTAGATCCAATCGGTCTGTAGAAGAGATACAAATGATGTGCACTTGATGTAGACAAAGCCTCTACAAAGTTTTGATGGTAATATAATTAGTTTTTATTATATTTGGTTGTATGTATATTGAATAATCTGTACTTAAGGTACAAATGATGTGCACCTCAAGTAGAGAAAGCCATTCGAACATTTTAATGGTAACACACATAAGTATTCATCAGGGTTGGTTGTACGTATATTGAATTGATCTGTACTTGAGGTAAAGTTGATGTGGACGTCGAGTAGACAAAGCCTATCGAAAGTTTGGATGGTAATACACGTCAATATTCATCAAAGTTGGGTGTATGTAGATTTAATTGGTCTGCATTTGAGGTGCAGTTGATGTGTACCTCAAGTACACAATGCCTGTCGAAGGTTTTGATGGTTATACACATCAATATTCATCAGAATTGGGTGTATCTAGATTGATTTGGTCTGTACTTGAGGTACAGTAGATATGTACCGCAAGTAGACAATTCTCAAGATTAAATGGTAACACACATAAGTATTCATTAGGGTTGGTTGTACGTAGATTTAATCGTTCTGTACTTGAGGTACAGTTGATGCATACCTCAAATAGACAAAGTATTTCGTACATTTTGATTTGAACACTGCAAGTAGACAATTCTCAAGATTCAATGGTAACACACATAAGTTTTCATCAGGGTTGATTGTATGTATACTGAATTGGTCTGTACTTGAGGTACAGTTGATGTGTACGTCGAGTAGACAAAACTTGTGGAATGTTTTGATGGTTATACACATTAATATTTATTATAGTTGGGTGTATCGATGTTGAATTGGTCTGTACTTGAGGTACAATTGATGTGTACCTCAAGTAGACAGAGCCTGTTGAAAATTTTGATGGTTATACACATCAATATTCTTCAGAGTTGTTTGTATCTAGACTGAATTGGTCTATACTTGAGGTACAGTTGATGTATACCTCAAGTAAACAAAGCCTGTCAAAAGATTTAATGGTAACAGACATAAGTATTCATCAGGGTTAGTTGTATTTAGATCCAATCGGTATTTACAAGAGATACAAATGATGTGCACTTCATTTAGACAAAGCCTCTACAAAGTTTTGTTGGTAATATAATTAGCTTTTATCATATTTGGTTGTATGTAGATTGAATGGTTTGTAATTGAGGTGCAATTGATGTTTACGTCAAGGAGACAAAGCCGTTCCAAAGTTGTGATGGCAATACATATCAATATTCATTATATTTGAATATATGTAGATTGAATTGGTCTTAACTTAAGGTACAATTGATGTGTCCCTCAATTAGAGAAGGCCTGTCGAACGTTTTGATGGTAATACACATCAATATTCATCATAGGTGGTTGTATGTAGGTTGAATTGATCTGTACATGAGGTACAGTTGATATGTACTGCAAGTAGACAATTCTCAAGATTCAATGGTAACACACATAAGTATTCATTAGGGTTGGTTGTATGTAGATTCAATCGCTCTGTACTTGAGGTACAGTTGATGTATAACTCAATTAGACAAAGACTCTCGAACATTTTGATTTTAACACACATTAGTATTCATCAGGGTTGGTTGTATGTACATTGAATTGGTCTGTACTTGAGGTACAGTTGATGTGTACGTCGAGTAGAAAAAGCCTGTGGAAATTTGGATGGTAATACACGTCAATATTCATCAAAGTTGGGTGTATGTAGACTGAATTGGTCTGCATTTCAGGTGCAGTCGATGTGTACCTCAAGTACACAATGCCTGTCGAAAGTATTGATGGTTATACAAATCAATATTCATCAGAGTTGGGTGTATCTAGATTGAATTGGTCTGTACTTGAGGTACAGTTGATGTGTACCTCAAGAAGACAGAGCCTGTCGATTGTTTTGATGGTTATACACATCAATATTCTTCAGAGTTGGATGTATCTAGCCTGAATAGTTCTGTACTTGAGGTACCGTTCATGTATATCTCAAGTACACAAAGCCTATCGAAAGATTAAATGGTAACACACATTAGTATTCATCAGTGTTGGTTTTTTGTAGATTGAATTGGTCTGCTGAATGTTTTGATGGTTATACACATCAATATTCTTCAGAGTTGTTTGTATCTAGACTGAATTGGCCTATACTTGAGGTACAGTTGATGTATACCTCAAGTAGACAAAGCCTCTCAAAAGTTTGGATAGTAATACACATCATTGTTCATTATATTTGAATGTATGTAGATTGAATTGGTCTTAACTTGAGGTACAATTGATGTGTACCTCAATTAGACAAGGCCTGTCGAAAGTTTTGATGGTAATACACATCAATATTCATCAGTATTGGTTGTATGTAAGTTGAATTTGTCTGTACTTGATGTGCAGTTGATATGAACAGCAAGTAGACAATTCTAAAGATTAAAAGGTAACACTCATAAGTATTCATTAGGGTTGGGTGTATGTAGATTGAATTGGTCTGTACTTGAGGTACAGTTCATGTATACGTCAAGTACACAAAGCTTATCGAAAGATTAAATGGAAACACACATTAGTATTCATCAGTGTTGGTTGTTTGTAGATTGAATTGGTGTCTACTTGAGGCACATTTGATGTATACCTCAAGTTGACAAAGCCTCTTAAAATTTTAATGGTAACAGACATTAGTATTCATCAGGGTTAGTTATATTTAGATCCAATCGGTCTGTACTTGAGATACAAAAGAGGGACGAAAGATACCAGAGGGACAGTCAAACTCATAGATCGAAAACAAACTGACAACGTCATGGCCAAAAATAAAAAGACAAACAGACAAATAATAGTACAGATGACATAACATAGAAAACTAAAGACTAAGCAACACGAACCCCGCCAAAAACTGGGGGTGATCTCAGGTGCTCCGGAAGGGTAAGCAGATCCTGCTCCACATGTGGCACCCGTCGTGTTGCTTATGTTATTACAAATCCGGTAAATAGTTTAATTCGGTTAGTCACTTTCGTGAAAAGGGAAGGGTATTGTAGTTACGACATAAGGAACATATCCGATATCATTTGTGAAACGGTTATTCCATAACGGTCAACCAACTCGTGATGGCGTCCGTAAAATTTACGAAGGGATGACTTCAACTTCACCATTTGGAACTCTTGGTTTAATAGCTTCCTTTTGAGCAGCAATCCTCTATCAAGGAAATCATGATAGGAAACACAAGCCCGGGAATATCGTATCAATTGGGAGATATATACTCCGTATGCAGGCGCTGCTGGAATGTTGCTACATAGAAATGGAAAGTTCACAATTGGGAAGCTGAAATCATCTCTTTTGTCGTAAAGTTTTGTTTTCAACCGACTCCATTGTCAATTTCTAGATGTAAGTCAAGATATGAGGCAGACTTAACTGTATCTGTAGTATCCTTTATCTCTAGTTCGATGGGATAGATTCGTTCAACATAGTCACCAAATTTTGTATTATTTAGTGAGAGAACATCATCTATATAGCGGAACGTAGAGTTAAAGGATATTGCTAACTTCTTATCTCTCTTCCTAAGAAGCTCCTGTATGAAGTCAGCCTCATAATAATAAAGAAACAACTCGGCAAGAAGAGGGGCACAATTGGTTCCCATTGGAATTCCGACAGTCTGTTGAAAAACACGTCCTCCAAACGTAACAAATATGTTGTCAATCAAGAAATCAAGCATCTTGATAATGTCAGTTTCAGAGAATTTTTTGTTTGAATCAGAGTGATTCTTTACAAAGTAGGATTTATCCCTCCCCAAGACGAGATACTTGTATCTACATTGGCCATTCTTTTTAATGAAACAAAGTAATACCAACTCTTTCAATTTGTCTTTTAGTTTGGAATGGGGAATACTTGTGTAAAGTGTAGAAAAGTCAAATGTTTTAATAATATTGCAAGATGAGAGAGTCTTAGATTGTATGTACTCTAAAAGATCTTTGGAATTTTTTAGTATCCACATCTGATTCACGCCACCTCTAGAATAGGCAGTTTCACAATAACTTTGGAGCCCAGCTTTGATTGCTGATAAAATAGATGTTAATAATTTAGAAAGAGGTTTCGTGGAGCACTTGGAAGACCCAGCAATATACCGTTGTTTGTAAGGACACTTATGTAGTTTAGGTATCCAATACAGTGATGGAAGATCCAGTTCTTCGTCTTTGGTTGAAATTCCAAAGGAACACAGAACAGACCTATGATTATCTTGGATTTCCTCTTTGGTAGGTGTCGTGAGGGTATATGTTGAGTTTCCAAGTGAATTGTCAATACCTAATTCATTTATCAAGCAGTTTATGTAATGATATTTACACACAAAAACGATGTTGTTTGGGGCTTTATCTGCGGGGACAACAACATATTTGTCATGGAGGTAGGACAAGTGTTTTGCAACATTTGGGTCTTTAAAAATTGATGTAGCGTGGGTATTGATATGCCCATTTAGTTTCTTAATTCGGATTTGTATCAACGACCTCTCAGCCTTAATCCATTCGGAAAGAGTATCTACGTCTTCTTTCTCGCGTTTAGCCCATTGCCTGGCATAATCCTCGACTGAATCCATCAGTATTTTGAAGTTGTATTTTCAATCGATGGATTAAGGCTCACGATATTTCGGACCTTTGGATAACAAATTTCGCAGGGAAGTGTTATTGACAATGTTGAGGTCTCCGGTAATAACGTGGCCAGCCGGATTATATGTGAATTGGGAACTAGCACAGGTGCAATCAGGAGGTTTAGACTTGAAGTCGTCAATGTTGAGATCCTGCAAAACGTGTTTGTAATTGAAAATTTTAGTTGCAATTGGTTTGGTATAGGTATAAGAAATTATTGGTACAGACTGATCTTTAAAATAAGGAGGTATTTTCGACTGAACTAATTTATGATGAAGGATATTGCCTAAGTTGACGCCATCGAGACCTTTGTTGGCAAAGGAAAGTTTAAGAAAAGATCTTTTCTCTTTTTCATCTTTTCCAATGCGAACTGGTTTGAAATGTCTGTGACTTGCAATATCCGAAATAATAGCTGTAAGTTTGTATTGGTTTGAATGAGGGTTTGTAACAGTGGTTTCCAAACATAAATTGAACAGAGAATGAAGTTTTGAAAGGGGTAATGAATACAGTTTCGTGCGAATGTGATGAATACCTAACGGCTTTTGTATAAATGGCAGCAAGTCATTAATAGAGACATCATGCAAAGTAGGTGATGTATAATGACGATGACCATGACTGCGTCTAAGTCGAGGAGTAAAGTTGAAAATATTCATCACATTCACCGAGCTACAGGAAGGACTAGATAGTATACCTATACCATCAATTTTGTCATTGCAACCATATGGTGTCGCAGTTCCCAATTGTCGAATCCAGTAGTCCTCTTTTTGTCTACGGAGAGGCGTTGCAAGTTGAGGATTGTTAGTCTTGTGGTATATTTTTTCGATTATACGAACTGTCATAGAAACGATGGAATGATCAGGCTGATTAAAATGCTGGTACAGAATGTCGTTTGCAATGAGGTTGATATCTGATCTATGGCCGCACATACGTTTGTTTAGCCTTCCTTTCGTTTCACCGACGTAAACCGATCCACAAAGGTTACACTCTAATCCGTAGACGACATTTATAGATTTACAATTCAGATCATCGTAACTTCTAGTAAAGTAAGACTTTTTAGTTAAATTGCTAGTGAATTGAGCGTCTGTTATTAAAATTTCACAAGTTTTGCAGCCATTAGTTCCACATTTCGAAATGAGACAGTGTTGTTCAGAGTCATCAAAATCCAAAATGTCTTTAAGGAGAACTGAACATGGCTGTGTATGTGTACTATTGCTATTGTCACTAGTATGATGATCTGAATGCGTCATGTTTGGGATATTTGTCATGTCTGGAGATGAGGGGACACCTGCCTTATCAGACGACACCGTGTCCATGGTGACGTCTGTTTCGGACCTTTTTATACTGGGCGACGTCCGAGCCAGTATCCTGTTAGATCTTCGTAAATTCATGCAATTTTGCTACTGGGCGGATGATGTCCTCGGGGACAAAATGTCCACCAGCAGAGACATCGACCCAGTGGTTATAAAAGAGGGACGAAAGATATCAGAGGGACAGTCAAACTCATAGATCGAAAACAAACTGACAACGTCATGGCCAAAAATAAAAAGACAAACAGACAAATAATAGTACAGATGACACAACATAGAAAACTAGAGACTAAGCAACACGAACCCCACCAAAAACTGGGGGTGATCTCAGGTGCTCCGAAAGGGATGTGTACTTCATGTAGACAAAGCCTTTACAACGTTTTGATGGTAATATAATTAATTTGTTTAAAATATTTGGTTGTATGTTGATTGAATAATCTGTACTTGAGGTACAATTGATGTTACCTCAAGTTGACAAAGCCGGTCGAAAGTTTTGATGGTAATACACATCAATATTCATTATATTTGAATGCATGTAGATTCAATTGGTCTTAACTTGAGGTACAAATGATGTGTACCTCAATTAGACAAACTTGTCG
Organism: Mytilus californianus; assembly: GCF_021869535.1. NCBI lineage: Eukaryota > Metazoa > Mollusca > Bivalvia > Mytilida > Mytilidae > Mytilus > Mytilus californianus. The sequence continues at coordinate 30,932,888 of NW_026262615.1, forward strand.
AAAGTGTAGATGGTAATACACATCAATATTCATCAGAGTTGGATGTATATAGATTGAATTGATCTGTACTTGAGGTACAGATCATTTATACCTCAAGTAGACAAAGCCTAACGAAAGATTAAATGGTAACACACATTAGTATTCATCAGTGTTGGTTGTATGAAGATTCAATCGGTCTGTACTTGAGGCACAGTTGATGTATACCTCAAGTAGACAAAGCCTCTCAAAACTTTTAATGGTAACAGACATTAGTATTCATCAGGGTTAGTTGTATTTAGATCCAATCGGTCTGTTTAAGAGATAAAAATGATGTGCACTTCATGTAGACAAAGCCTCTACAAAATTTTGATGGTACTATAATTAGTTTTTATGATATTTGGTTATATGTAGATTGAATAATCTGTACTTGAGGACAATTGATGTTTACCTCAAGTAGACAAAGCCGGTCTAAAGTCTTGATGGTAATACACATCAATATTCATCATTATTGGTTGTATGTAGATTGAATTGGTCTGAACTTGAGGTACAGTTGATATGTACTTCAAGTAGTATAATCCTGTCGAAAGTTTTGATTGTAATACACATCAATATTCATCAGTATCGGTTGCATGTAGGTTGAATTTGTCTGTACTTGAAGTGCAGTCTAAATGTACAGCAAGTACAAAATTCTAAAGATTAAAAGGTAACACTCATAAGTTTGCATTAGGTTCGGTTGTGTGTTGATCAATTGGTCTGTTCTTGAGGTACAGTTGATGTTTATCTCAAGTAGACAATGCCTGTCGAAAGTTTTAATGGTTATACACATCAATATTCTTCAGAGTTGGGTGTATCTAGACTAAATTGGTCTGTACTTGAGGCACAGTTGATGTATTCCTCAAGTAGACAAATCCTCTCAAAAGTTTTAATGATAACAGACATAAGTATTCATTAGACTTGGTTGTATGTAGATTGAATAATCTGTACTTGAGGTACAATTGATGTTTACCTCAAGTAGACAAAGCCGGGCGAAAGTTCTGATGGTAGTATACATCAATATTCATTATATTTGAATGCATGTAGATTGAATTGGTCTTAACTTGAGGTACAATTGATGTGTACCTCAATCAACTTGTCGAAAGTGTAGATGGTAATACACATCAATATTCATCAGAGTTGGATGTATATAGATTGAATTGATCTGTACTTGAGTTACAGATCATTTATACCTCAAGTAGACAAAGTCTAACGACAGAATAAATGGTAACACACATTAGTATTCATCAGTGTTGGTTGTATGAAGATTCAATCGGTCTGTACTTGAGGTACAGTTGATGTGTACCTCAAGTAGACAAACCTTATCGAACATTTTGATGGTAACACACATTAGTATTCACCAGGGTTCGTTGTATGTACATTGAATTGGTCTGTATTTGAGGTGCAGTTGATGTGTACCTCAAGTAGACAATGCTTGTCGAAAGTTTTGATGGTTATACACATCAATATTCATCAGAGTTGGGTGTGTGTAGGTTGAATTGATCTGTACATGAGCTACAGTTGATATGTACCGCAAGTAGGCAATTTTCAAGATTAAATTGTTACACACATAAGTATTCATTAGCGTTGGTTGTATGTAGATTCAATCGTTCTGTACTTGAGGTACAGTTGATGTATACCTCAAATAGACAAACCTTTTCGAACAATTTGATTTTAACACAAATAAGTATTCATCAGGGTTGGTTGCATGTATACTGAATTGGTCTGTACTTGAGGTACAGCTGATGTGTACGTCGAGTATACAAAGCTTGTGGAAAGTTTTGATGGTAATACACATTAATATTCATTAGAGTTGGGTGTATCTAGATTGAATTGGTCTGTACTTGAGGTACAGTTGATGTGTACCTCAAGTAGACAGAGCATGTTGAATAATTTGATGGTTATACACATCAATATTCATCAGAGTTGTTTGTATCTCGACTGAATTGGTCTGCACTTGAGGTACAGTTCATGTGTACCTCAAGTAGACAAAGCCTATCAAAAGATTAACTGGTATCACACATTAGTATTCATCAGTGTTGGTTGTTTGTAGATTGCATTGGTCTGTACTTGAGGCACAGTTGATGTATACCTCAAGTAGACAAAACCTCTCAAAACTTTTAATGGTAACAGACATTAAAATTCATCAGGGTTAGTTGTATTTAGATCCAATCGGTCTGATACAAATGATGTGCACTTCATGTAGACAAAGCCTCTACAAAATTTTGATGGTAATACACATCAATATTCATCATAGTTGGTTGTATGTAGATTGAATTGGTCTGAACTTGAGGTACAGTTAATTTGTACCTCAAGTAGTCAAATCCTGTCGAAAGTTTTGATTGTAATACACATCAATATTCATCAGTATCGGTTGCATGTAGGTTGAATTTGTCTGTACTTGAAGTGCAGTTGTTATGTACAGCAAGTCGAAAATTCTAAAAATTAAAAGGTAACACTTATAAGTTTGCATTAGGGTCGGTTGTGTGTAGATCCATTGGTCTGTACTTGAGGTACAGTTGATGTGTACCTCAAGTAGACAATGCCTGTCGAAAGTTTTAATGGTTATACACATCAATATTCTTCAGAGTTGGGTGTATTTAGACTAAATTGGCCTGTACTTGAGGCACAGTTGATGTATTCCTCTAGTAGACAAAGCCTCTCAAAAATTTTAATGATAACAGACATAAGTATTCATTAGACTTGGTTGTATGTAGATTGAATAATCTGTACTTGAGGTACAATTGATGTTTACCTCAAGTAGACAAAGCCGGGCGAAAGTTTTGATGGTACTACACATCAATATTCATTATATTTGAAGGTGTGTAGATTGAATTGGTCTTAACTTGAGGTACAATTGATGTGTATCTCAAGTAGACAAAGCCTGTCGAAAGTTTTGATGGTAATACACATCAATATTCATCATAATTAGTTTAATGTAGATTGGATTGATCTGAACTTGAGGTACAGTTCATGTGTACTTCAAATAGACAAAGCCTGTCGAAAGGTTTGATGGTAATACACATCAATATTCATCAGTATTGGTTACATGTAGGATGAATTTGTCTGTACTTGATGTGCAGTTGATATGTACAGCAAGTAGACAATTCTAAAGAGTAAAAGGTAACAGTCATTAGTATTCATTAAGGTTGGTTGTATGTTGATTCAATCGGTCTGCACTTGAGGCATAGTTGATGTTCACCTCAAGTAGACAAAGCCTTTCGAACATTTTGATGGTAACACACATTAGTACTCATCAGGGTTGGTTGTACGTATATTAAAGTTGTCTGTACTTGAAGTACAGTTGATGTGGACGTCGAGTAGACAAAGCCTGTAGAAAGTTTAGATGGTAATACACGACAATATTCACCAAAGTTCAGTGTATCTAGATTGAATTGGTCTGTACTTGAGGTACAGTTGATGTATACCTCAAGTAAACAAAGCCTCTCAAAAGTTTTAATGGTTACAGACATTAGTATTCATTAGGCTTGGTTGTATGTAGATCCGATCGGTCTGTACTTGAGATACAAATGATGTGCACTTCATGTAGACAAAGACTCTACAAATATTTGATGGTAATATTATTAATATTCATTATATTTGGTTGTATGTAGATTGAATAATCTGTACTTGAGGTACAATTGATGTTTACCTTAAGTAGACAAAGCCGGTCGAAAGTGTTGATGGTAATACACATCAATATTTATTATATTTGAATTCCTTTAGATTCAATTGGTCTTAACTTGAGGTACAATTGATGTGTACCTCAATTAGACAAAGCCTGTCGAAAGTGTTGATGGTAATACACATCAATATTCATCAGAGTTGGGTGTATGTAGATTGAATTGGTCTGTACTTGAGGTACAGTTCATTTATACCTCAACTAGATAAAGCCTAACGAAAGATTAAATGGTAACACACATTAGTATTCATCAGTTTTGGTTGTATGAAGATTCAATCGGTCTGTACTTGAGGTACAGTTGATGTGTACCTCAAGTAGACAAAGCTTTTCGAACATTTTGATGGTAACAGACATTAGTATTCATCAGGGTTCGTTGTATGTACATTGAATTGGTCTGTATTTGGGGTACAGTTGATGTGTACCTCAAGTAGACAATGCTTGTCGAAAGGTTTGATGGTTATACACATCAATATTCATCAGAGTTGGGTGTATGTAGGTTGAAATGATCTGTACATGAGGTACAGTTGATATGCACCGCAAGTAGGCACTTCTCAAGATTAAATGGTAAAACACATAAGTATTCATTAGCGTTGGTTGTATGTAGATTCAATCTTTCTGTTCTTGAGGTACAATTGATGTATACCTCAAATAGACAAAGCTTTTCGAACATTTTGATTTTAACACACATTAGTTTTCATCAGGGTTGGTTGTATGTATACTGAATTGGTCTGTATTTGAGGTACAGCTGATGTGTACGTCGAGTAGACAAAGCTTGTGGAAAGTTTTGATGGTTATACCCATCAATATTCATTAGAGTTGGGTGTATCGAGTTTGAATTGGTCTGTACTTGAGGTAGAGTTGATGTGTACATCAAGTAGACAGAGCCTGTTGAAAGTTTTGATGGTTATAGACATCAATATTCTTCAGAGTTGTTTGCATCTAGACTGAATTGGTCTATACTTGAGGTACAGTTGATGTATACCTCAAGTAGACAAAGCCTGTCAAAAGATTTAATGGTAACAGACATAAGTATTCGTCAGGGTTAGTTGTATTTAGATCCATTCGGTCTGTACAAGAGATACAAATGATGTGCACTTCATTTAGACAAAGCCTCTACAAAGTTTTGATGGTAATATAATTAGCTTTTATCATATTTGGTTGTATGTAGATTGAATAGTCTGTAATTGAGGTACAATTGATGTTTACCTCAAGGAGACAAAGCCGGTCCAAAGTTTTGATGGCAATATATATCAATATTCTTTATATTTGAATATATGTAGATTGAATTGGTCTTAACTTGAGGTACAATTGATGTGTCCCTTAATTAGACAAGGCCTGTCGAAAGTTTTGATGGTAATCCACATCAATATTCATCATAGTTGGGTTTATGTAGGTTGAATTGATCTGCACATGAGGTACAGTTGATATGTACTGCAAGTAGACAATTCCCAAGATTAAATGGTAACACACATAAGTATTCATTAGGGTTGGCTGTATGTAGATTCAATCGCTCTGTACTTGAGGTACAGTTGATATATAACTCAATTAGACAAAGCCTTTAGAACATTTTGATTTTAACACACATTAGTATTTATCAGGGTTGGTTGTATGTATATTGAATTGGTCTGTACTTGAGGTACAGTTGATGTGTACGTCGAGTAGAAAAAGCCTGTAGAAAGTTTGGATGGTAATACACGTCAATATTCATCAGAGTTGGGTGCATGTAGACTGAATTGGTCTGCATTTCAGGTGCAGTCGATGTGTACCTCAGGTACACAATGCCTGTCGAAAGTATTGATGGTTATACTCATAAATATTCATCAGAGTTGGGTGTATCTAGATTGAATTGGTCTGTACTTGAGGAACAGTTGATGTGTACCTCAAGTAGACAGAGCCTGTCGAATGTTTTGATGGTTATACACATCAATATTCTTCAGAGTTGGATGTATCTAGACTGAATAGGTCTGTACTTGAGGTACAGTTCATGCATACCTCAAGTAGACAAAGCCTATCGAAAGATTAAATGGTAACACACATTAGTATTCATCACTGTAGGTTGTATGTAGATTGAATTGGTTTGTACTTGAGGCACAGTTCATGTATACGTCAAGTACACAAAGCCTATCGAAAGATTAAATGGTAACACACATTAGTATTCATCAGTGTTGGTTGTTTGTAGATTGAATTATACTGCTGAATGTTTTGATGGTTATACACATCAATATTCTTCAGAGTTGTTTGTATCTAGACTGAATTGGTCTATACTTGAGTAACAGTAAATGTATACCTCAAGTAGACAAAGCCTCTCAAAAGTTTTGATGGTAATACACATCAATATTCATTATATTTGAATGTATGTAGATTGAATTGGTCTTAACTTGATTTACAATTGATGTGTACCTCAATTAGACAAGGCCTGTCGAAAGTTTTGATGGTAATACACATCAATATTCATCAGTATTGGTTGTATGTAAGTTGAATTTGTCTGTACTTGATGTGCAGTTGATATGTACAGCAAGTAGACAATTCCAAAGATTAAAAGGTAACACTCATAAGTATTCATTAGGGTTGGGTGTATGTAGATTGAATTGGTCTGTACTTGAAATACAGTTCATGTTTACGTAAAGTACACAAAGCCTATCGAAAGATTAAATGGTAACACACATTAGTATTCATCAGTGTTGGTTGTTTGTAGATTGAATTGGTCTCTACTTGAGGCACATTTGATGTATACCTCAAGTAGACAAAGCCTCTTAAAATTTTAATGGTAACAGACATTAGTATTCATCAGGGTTTGTTGTATTTAGATCCAATCGGTCTGTACTTGACGAAGCCTAGTCAATCTCTGTAAAAGGTAATCAGAGGTAACCAAAGTCAATATATTTGAAGGTGTCCAGAGGTAACCAACGTCAAAATATGTGTAATATGACAAGGACATCATTGTAAGGTAACCACAAGATACCATAGTCAATATCTGTGTGAGATAACCAGAGGTAACCAAATGAAATATCTGTTTAATGTGACAAGAACATCATTGTAAGGTAACCACAAGATACCATAGTCAATATCTGTGCATCGTGACCAGAGGTAACCAAAGTCAATATGACTAGAGGTAACCAACGTCAACATATGTGTAAGGTGACCAGAGGTAACCAAATTAAATAATTGTGTAATCTGACCAGATTATAATTGTAAGGTGACCAGTGGTAAAACATAGTCAATACCCTTGTAAGGTTACCAGAGATAACCAAATTAATCATATGCGTAAGGTGACAAAAACATCAGTGTAAGGTAACTAGAGGTTACCAATGTCAATGTATGTGTAAGGTGACCAGAGTTATCCAAAGTGAATTTCTGTGTAGGGTGACCAGAGGCAAAGCCTTTCGAAAGTTTTAATGGTAACACACATTAGTATTCATCAAGGTTTGGTTGTACGAAGATATAATCTGTCTGTACTTGAGATACAGTTGATGTGTACGTCGAGATGACAAAGCCTGTCGAATGTTTTGATTGTAATACACATTAATGTTCCTAAGGTTTTGGTTTATGTACACGTAGTTGGTCTGTACTTGAGATTCAGTTGATTTGTACTTCAAGTAGAACAAACCTGTCAAAATTGTTGTTGTTAATAGACATTCCTGGTCATTAGGTTCGAGTGTATGAAAATTGAATTGGTCTGTACTTGAGGTACAAATGATGTGTGCTGCATTAAGCCAAAGCCTGTCCAAAGTTTCGATTGTAATATACATTAATATCTATTATATTTGGGTGTATTCAGATTGAATTGGTCTGTACTTGAGGTTCAGCTGTTGTGCATCTCAAGTAGACAAATCACTTCGAATGTTTCAATGCTAACATCCATTAGTATTTATCAGTATTAGTTGTATGTAGATTCAAACGGTCTGTACTTAAGATGGAGTTGATGTGTACCTCAAGTAGACAAAGCCTTTTAAAAGTTTTAATGGTAACGCACATTAGTATTGATCGGGGTTGGTTGTATGTAGATTCAATCGGTCTGTACTCGAGGTCCAGTAGATGTGTATGTCGAGCAGAAAAAACAGGAATATCATTGTAGGATGACCAGGGTGAAGCCTAGTCAATCTCTGTGAAAGATAATCAGAGGTAATAAAAGTCAATATATGTGTAAGGTGTCCAGAGGTCACCAACGTCATAATATCTGTTAGGTGACCAGAGGTAACCAAATTAAATATATGTGTAATGTGACAAGAACATCATTGTAAGGTAACCACAAGATACCATAGTCAATATCTGTGCAAGATGACCAGAGGTAACCAAATCAAATATCTGTGTAATGTGACAAGAACATCATTGTAAGGTAACCACAAGATACCATAGTTAATATCTGTGCAAGGTGACCAGAGGTAACCAGTCAATATGACTACAGGTAACCAACGTCAAAATATGTGTTAGGTGACCAGAGGTAACCAAATCAAATATCTGTGTAATGTGTCAAGAACATCATTGTAAGGTAACCACAAGATACCATAGTCAATATCTGTGCAAGGTGACAAGGAGTAATCAAAGTCAATATGACTAGAGGTAACAAACGTCAATATATGTGTAAGGTTACCAGAGGTACCCAAATTGAAAAATTGTGTAATCTGAATAGATTATAATTGTAAAGTGACCAGAGGTAAACATAATCAATATCCTTGCAAGGTTACCAGAGATAACCAAATTAATCATATGCGTTAGGTGACCAAAACATCAGTGTAAGGTAACCAGAGGTAACCAAAGTCAATGTATGTGTAAGGTGACCAGAGTTATCCAAAATGAATTTATGTGTAGGGTGACCAGATATAACAAACGTGAATATATGTGTTAGGTTACCAGTGGTAACCAAACTAAATATTTGTGTAATGTGAACAGAACATCAGGATAATGTGATCAGAGATTACCAAAGTCACAATTTGTGTTTTGTGATTAGAGGTAAAGAAATCGATATCTGTAATAGGTGATATTGTGTAACTAAAGTTAACATCTGTGTAAGTAAGGTGACAAAAGATTACCACAGTCATATCTGTCTAAAAAGAACCAGATTATCCTTGTAGAAGAGGGACGAAAGATACCAGAGGGACAGTCAAACTCATAGATCGAAAACAAACTGACAACGCCATAGCCAAAAATAAAAAGACAAACAGACAAATAAGTGTATAGATGACACAAAATAAAAAGATGACCAGGGTGAAGCATAGCCAATATCTGTGCAAGGTGACTTGAGGTACAGATGATGTGTACGTCGAATAGACAATGCCTGTAGAAACTTTTGATGGTAATACACATCAATATTCATCAGAGTTGGGTGTATGCAGATTGAATTGGTCTGTACTTGAGTAGCAGTTGATGATTAACTTAAGTAGGCAAAGCCTTTCGAAAGTGTTAATAGTAACACACATTAGTATTCATCAAGGTTTGGTTGAACGAAGATACAATCGGTCTGTACTTGAGGTACAGTTGATGTGAACGTCAAGTAGACAAAGCCTGTCGAATGTTTTGATTGTAATACATATTAATGTTCCTTAGGTTTTAGTTGATGTCAACGTAGTTGGTCTGTTTTTGAGATTCACTTGATTTGTACGTCAAATAGAAAAAACCAGTCAAAATTGTTGTTGGTAATAGACATTCCTGTTCATTAGGTTCGAGTGTATGAAAATTGAATTGGTCTGTACTTGATGTGCAAATGATGTGTACTGCATGTAGACAAAGCCTGTTCAAAGTTTTGATGGTAATATACATTAATATTTATCATATTTGGGTGTATGTAGATTGAATTGGTCTGTACTTGATGGGCAGTTAATGTGTACCTCAAGAAGACAAATCCTATCGAATGTTTCGATGGAAACACACATTATTTTTCATTAGGGTTGGTTGTATGTAGATTCAATCGGTTTGTACTTAAGGTGCAGTTAATGTGTACCTCAAGTATGAAAACACACATTAGTATTTATCGGGGTTGGTTGTATATAGATTCAATCGGTCTGTACTTGAGGTACAGTTGATGTGTACGTCGAGCAGAAAGAACAAGATTTTTCATTATAAGATGACTAGGGGGAAGCCTAGTCAATCTCTGTTAAAGTTAATCAGAGATAACCAACGTCAAAATATGTGTTAGGTGACTAGAGGTCACCAAATCAAATATCTGTGTAATGTGACAAGAACATCACTGTAATGTAACCACAAGATACCATAGTCAATAACTGTGCAAGATGACCAGAGGTAACCAAATCAAATATCTGTGTAATGTGACAACAACATCATTGTAAGGTAACCACAAGATACCATAGTCAATATCTGTGCAAGGTGACCAGAGGTAACCAAAGTCAATATGACTACAGGTAACCAACGTCAAAATATGTGTTAGGTGACCAGAGGTAACCAAATCAAATATCTGTGTAATGTGACAAGAACATCATTGTAAGGTAACCCCAAGATACCATAGTCAATATCTCTGCAAGGTAACCAGGGGTAACTCAAGTCAATATGACTAGAGGTAACCAACGTCAATATATGTGTAAGGTGACCAGAGGTAACCAAAATAAAAAATTGTGTAATCTGACCAGAGTATAATTGTAAGGTGACCAGAGGTAAACACAGTCAGTATTCTTGCAAGGTCACCAGAGATAATCAAATTAATCTTATGCGTAAGGTGACCAGAACATCAGTGTAAGGTAACCAGAAGTAACCGAAGTCAATATATGGCAAGGTGACCAGAGTTATCCAAAGTGAATTTCTGTGTTGGGTGACCAGAGGTAACCAAAGTGAATATATATGTTAGGTGACCAGAGGTAACCAAATTAAATATTTGTGTAATGTGAACAGAATATCAGGATACGGTGAATAGAGATAACCAAAGTCAAAATCTGTGTATTGTGATCAGAGGTAAAGAAATCGATATCTGTGATAGGTGATATTGTGTAACTAAAGTAAACATCCGTGTAAGTAAGGTAACCAGAGATTACAACAGTCATATCTGTCTAAAAAAACCAGATTATTTATGTAAGGTGACCACGGGGAAGCATAGCCAATATCTGTCCAATGTGACTTGAGGCACAGTTGATGTGTACGTTGAGTAGACAATGCCTGTAGAAACTTTTGATGGTAATACATATCAATATTCATCAGAGTTGGGTATATGCAGATTTAATTAGTCTGTACTTGAGGGACATTTGATGTGTATCTCAAGTAGACAAAGCCTTTCGAAAGTTTAAATCGTAACACACATTAGTATTCATCAAGGTTTGGTTGTTCGAAGATACAATCGGTCTGTACTTGAGGTACAGTTGATGTGTACGTCGAGAATCAAAAGCCTGTCGAATGTTTTGATTGTTATACACATTAATGTTCCTTAGGTTTTGGTTAATGTAAACGTAGTTGGTCTGTTCTTGAGATTCAGCTGATTTGTACGTCAAATAGTAAAAACCTGAAAAAATTGTTGTTGGTAATAGACATTCCTGTTCATTAGTTTTTATGGTATGAAGATTTAATTGGTCTGTACTTGAGGTACAAATGATGTGTACTTCATGTAGACAAAACCTGTCCAAAGTTTTGATGGTAATATACATTAATAATTATTATATTTGGGTGTATGCAGATTCAATTGGTCTGTACTTGAGGGGCAGTTGATGTGTATCTCAAGAAGACAAAGCCTTTCGAAAGTTTTAATGGTAATACACATCAATATTCATCAGAGGTGGGTGTTTGTAGATTGAATTGGCCTGTACTTGAGGTACAGTTGATGTATACGTCGAATAGAGAAAGCCGGTCGAATACTTTGATTGTAATACACATTATTCTTCTTTTGATTTTGATTCATGTATCCGTAGTAGGTCTGTACTTAAGATTCAGTTGAGTTGACGTCAAGTAGAAAAAAAAACTGTCAAAAGTGTTTTCGGTAATAGACATGCATGTTCATTAGGTTCGAGTGTATGAAAATTGAATTGGTCTGTACTTGAGGTACAAATGATGTGTACTTCACGTAGACAAAGCCTGTCCAAAGTTTTGATGGTAATATACATTAATATTCATTATATTTGGGTGTATGTAGATTGAATTGTTCTGTACTTGAGGTGCATTTGATGTGTACCTCAGGTAGACAAAGCCTGCCGAAAGTTTTGATGATAATACACATCAATATTCATCAAAGGTGGTTGTATGTAGATTGAATTGGTCTGTACTTGAGGTACAGTTCAAGTGTACCTCAAGAAGACAAATCCTTTCGAGAGTTGTAATGGTAACACACATTAGTATTCATTGTGTTGGTCTGTACTTGAGGTACAGTTGAAGTGTACCTCAAGTAGATAAAGCCTGTCGAAAAAATTGATGCTAAAACACATCAATATTCATAAGAGTTGAGTGTATGTAGAGTGAATTGGTCTGTACTTGAGGTACAGTTGATGTCTACGTCGAATAGAGAAAGCCGGTCGAATGTTTTGATTGTAATACACATTATTGTTTCTTGGATTTTGGTTCATGTAAAACATAGTAGGTCTGTACTTCAGATTCAGTTGATTTGACGTCAAGTAGAAAAAAAACTGTCAAAATTGTTATTGGTTATAGACATACCTGTTCATTAGGTTCGAGTGTATGAAAATTGAATTGGTCTGTACTTGAGGTACAAATGATGTTTACTTCAAGTAGACAAAACTTCTCGAAAGTTTTGACAATAAAACACATCAATATTCATCAGAAGTGGGTGTATGTAGATTGAATTGGTCTGTACTTGAGGTACAGTTGATGTGTACCTCAGGTAGACAAAGCCTATCGTAAGTTTTGATGGTAATACACATCAATATTCATCAGAGTTGAGTGTATGTAAGTTGCATTGGTCTGTACTTGAGGTGCAAATGATGTGTACTTCATGTAGACAATGCCTGTCCAAAGTTTTGATGATAATATTCATTAATATTCATTATATCTGGGTGTATGTAGATTGAATGTGTCTGCACTTGAAGTACTGTTGATGTGTACAACAAGTGGACAAATCCATTCGAAAGTTGCAATGGTAAAACACATTAGTATGCATTTGGGTTGGTTGTATGTAGATTCAATCGGTCTGTACTTGAGGTATAGTTGATGTGTATCTCAAGTAGACAAAGCCTGTCGAAAGTTTTGATGCTAATACACATCAATATTCATCAAAGTTGGGTGTATGTAGATTGAATTGGTCTGTCCTTGAGGTACAGTTGATGTGTACGTCGAAGCCGGTCGAATGATATGATTGTAATACACATTATTGTTCCTTGGATTTTGTTTCATGTAAACATAGTACGTCTGTACTTGCGATTCAGTTGATTTCACGTCAAGTAGAAAAAAACTCAAAATTGTTGTTAATAATAGACATGCTTGTTCATTAGGTTCGAGTGTAAGAAAATTGATTTGGTCCGTACTTGAGGTACAAATGATGTGTACTTCACGTAGACGAAGCCTGTCCAAATTTTTGATGTTAATATACATTAATATTCATTATATTTGGGTGTATGTAGATTGAATTGTTCTGTACTTGAGGTGCAGTTGATGTGTACTTCATGTAGAAAAAGCATGTCCAAAGTTTTGATGGTAAAATACATTAATATTCATTATATTTAGGTGTATCTAGATTGAATTGTTCTGTACTATAGAGACTATCAGAGTTGGGTTTATTTAAGTTGCATTGGTCTGTACTAGAGGTACATTTGATGTGTACCTCAAGTAGCCAAAGCCTGTCGAAAGTTTTGATGGTAATAGACATCACTATTCATCAGCGTTGGCTGTATGTAAATTGATTTGGTCTGTACTAGAGGTACAGTTGATGTGTACCTCAAATAGCCAAAGTCTGTCGAAAGTTTTGATGGTAATAGACATCAATATTCATCAGAGTTGGATGTATGTAAGTTGCATTAATCTGTACCTGAAGTGCAGTTGATGTGTACCTGAAGTAGACAAAGTTTGTCGAAAGTTTTGATGGGAATACATATCAATATTCATCAGAGTTGGGTGTATGTAAGATGCATTTTTGTCTGTACTAGAGGTACATTTGATGTGTACCTCAAGTAGACAAAGCCTATCGAAAGTCTTGAAAGTATTACACATCAATATTCATCGGAGTTGGGTGTATGTAGATTGAAATGATCTGTACTACAGGTACAGTTGATGTGTACTGCAAATAGACAAAGCCTGTCGAAAATTTGGATGGGAATACACATCAATATTCATCAGAGTTGGGTGTATGTAAGTTGCATTGATCCGTACCTGAGGTACAGTTGATGTGTACCTCAAGTAGACAAAGTTTGTCCAAAGGTTTGATGGGAATACATATCAATATTCATTAGCGTTGGGTGTATGTAAGTTGCATTGGTCTGTACGTGAGGTGCAGTTGATGTGTACCTCAAGTAGACAAAGCCTGTCGAAAGTCTTGATGGTATTACATATCAATATTCATCAGAGTTTGGTGTAGGTAAGTTGCATTGGTCTGTACGTGAGGTGTAGTTGATGTGTACCTCAAGTAGACACATCAATATTCATCAGAATTGGCTGTATGTAAATATTTGGTCTGTACTAGAGGTACAGTTGATGTGTACCTCAAGTAGACAAAGCCTATCGAAAGTCTTGATGGTATTACACATCAATATTCATCGGAGTTGGGTGTATGTAGATTGAAATGGTCTGTACTATAGGTAAAGTTGATGTGTACCACAAATAGACAAAGCCTGTCTAAAATTTGGATGGGAATACATATCAATATTCATCAGCGTTGGGTGTATTTAAATTGCATTGGTCTGTACTAAAGGTACATTTGATGTGTACCTCAAGTAGACAAAGCCTGTCGAAAGTTTTGATGGTAATACATATCAATATTCATCACAGTTTGGTGTATGTAAGTTGCATTGGTCTGTACGTGAGGTGCAGTTGATGTGTACCTCAAGTAGACAAAGCCTGTCGAAAGTTTGGATGGGAATACACATCAATATTCATCAGAGTTGGGTGTATGTAAGTTGCATTGGTATGTACCTGAAGTAGACCAAGACTTAAGAAAGTTTAAATGGTAACGCACATTAGTAATCACCAGTGTTGGTTATATGTAGATTCAATCGGTCTGTACTTGAGTTAAAGTTGATGAGTACGTCGAGTAAACAAAGCCTGTCGAAATTTTTGATTGTAATACTAGTACACATTAATGTTTCTTATGTTTTTGTTTATGTAATCATTGTTGGTCTGTACCTGATGCTCAGTTGATTTGTTCGTCAAGTAGAAAAAGCATCTCCAAAGTTTTGATGTTAATATACATTAATATTCATTATATTTTGGTGTATGTAGATTGAATTGTTCTGTACTTGAGGTTCAGGAGATGTACTACTCAAGTAGACAAAACCTGTCCAAAGTTTTGATGATAAAACACATCAATATTCATCGGGAGTGGGAGTATGTAGATTGAATTGGTCTGTACTTTTGGTACAGTTGATGTGTAACTCAAGTAGACAACTCCTTTCGAGAGTTGTAATGATAACACACATTAGTATTCATTAGGGTTGGTTGTAAGTAGATTAAATAGGTCTGTACTTGAGGTAAAGTTGATGTGTACCTCAAGTAGACAAAGCCTGTCGAAAATTTTCATGGTAATAAACATCAATATTTATCAGAGTTGGGTGTTTGTAGATTGAATTGGTCTGTACTTGATGTGCAGTTGATGTGTACTTCATGTAGACAAAGCCTGTCCAAAGTTTTGATGGTAAAATACATTAATATTCATTATATTTGGGTGTGTCTATATTGAATTTTTCGGTACTTGATGTCAATATTTATCAGACTTGGGTGTATGTCAGTTGCATTGGTCTGTACTAGAGGTACATTTGATGTGTACCTCAAGTAGACAAAGCCTGTCGAAAGTTTTGATGGTAATACACATCAATATTCATAAGAGTTGGGTGTATTTAATTGCATTGGTCTGTACATGAGGTGCAGTTGATGTGTACCTCAAGTAGACAAAGCTTGCCGAAAGTTTTGATGGTAATACAAATCAATATTTATCAGAGTTGGGTGTTTGTAAGTTGCATTGGTGTGTACATGACTCTTGAACTCATATAATATAAAAACCATTGTCTGAACCACATTTCCGTTAGACCATCGGACTTTAGTGTGATATCTGATCGCACTTAAACACAAACAACCATCGCACTTTAGTGTGACCATCGAACTTAAGCGTGACCATTGCACTTTAGAGTCCAACATATATATAAGCTATTGCTTATAGCATCTTAGAAATAGACTTAAGGTAGTTCAGGGGTATAGAAAAAAAATGACAGAATTTTCTTATACTTTGTGAACTTAAATTTTGTAGCATGGTTATTGAAAAAATCCAAAAAAAAGTGGGGGTCACCGGCCATCTAAGAGATTTTTTGACCTCTGAAAATGAGTGCAAATAGGCTATATGGATATATAGGGAAAATGGACATAAAGCCTCTTTGATTGAATTTTCACAGCAAACAAAAAGACAGACGTTGCTCATTTTTTCATACTGAAAAGTTTGATGTCTCTATTTTATGAAATTGGAATAAAATTTGGGGGTCACTGGCCATCCAAGAGATTTTGTTACCTCTACAAATGAGTGCAAAAAAGGCTAAATATAGGAAAAATGGACATAAAACCTCTTTGATTGAATTTTCACAGCAAACAAAATGACAAAAGTTGCTCTTTTTTCATACGGAAAAGCTTGATGTCTCTATTTTATGAAATTGGAATAAAATTTGGGGGTCACCGGCCATCCAAGAGATATTTTGACCTGTGAAAATGAGTGCAAAAAGGCTAGATATAGGGAAAATAGACATAAAACCTCTTTGATTGAATTTTCACAGCACACATAATTACAGAAGTTGCTCATTTTTTCATACTGAAAAGCTTGATGTCTCTATTTTATGAAATTGGAATAAAATTTGGGGGTCACCGGCCATCCAAGAGATTTTTTGACCTGTGAAAACTAGTGCAAATAGGTTAAATATAGGGAAAATGGACATAAAACCTCTATGATTGAATTTTCACAGCAAACAAAATGACAGAAGTTGCTCATTTTTTCATACTGAAAAGCTTGATGTCTTTATTTCATGAAATTGGAATAAAATTTTGGGTTCACCGGCCATCGAAGAGATTTTTTTACCTGTGAAAATGAGTGCAAAAAGGCTAAATATAGGGAAAATGGACATAAAACCTCTCTGATTGAATTTTCACAGCAAATAAAATGACAGAAGTTGCTCATTTTTTCATACTGAAAAGCTTTTTGTCTTTATTTTATGAAATTGGAATAAAATTTGGGGGTCACTGACCATCCAAGAGATTTTTTGACCTGTGAAAATGAGTGCAAAAAGGCTAGATATAGGGAAAATGGACATAAAACCTCTTTGATTGAATTTTCACAGCAAACAAAAATGACAGAAGTTGCTCATTTTTTCATACTATAAAGCGTGATGTCTCTATTTTACGAAATTGGAAAAATATTTGGTGGTCACCGGCCATCCAAGAGATTTTTTGGCCTCGGTAAATGAGTGCAAAAAGGCTAAATATAGGGAAAATGGACATAAAACCTCTTTCATTAAATTTTCACAGCAAACAAAATGACATAAGTTGCTCATTTTTTCATACTGAAAAGCTTGAAGTCTCTTTTTTATAAAATTGGAATAAAATTTGGGGGTCACCGGCCATTCAAGAGATTTTTTGACTTCTGAAAATGGGTACAAATAGGCTAATTTCTGAATGGATATAGGGGAAATTGGAAAAAACCTCTCTTTTTGAATATTCACAGGAAAAAAAATGACAGAAGTTGCTAATTTTTATGCCCCATCGTAGCTGAGGGGGCATTGAATTTTACCCTTGTCCGTATGTAAGTCTGTTCGTCCGTATGAACGTCCCAGATTTGATTTCCGTTCTTCAGCTTTTATTTGCCTCAACCAAATGTTATGAAACTTTATCAAAATGATTTTACCACACAACACACACAAAGTTTTAATTTTGTTGGTGTCACTTTAACCGTTCTAGAGTTATGCCCCTTTACAAATTGAAAAATTGCTGAATTTTTCCTTTCCTTTCTCTAACTTTAGTTTGCTTTTACCAAATGTTATGATTGATATCTTGCAGTTTCCTTTGCATTTTCTTATCAAACTTTGAAGTATTATTAAGTATCATGTGCAGATTAGATTTCGGTGTAAATAGGCTGTGTTTGCTTTATATATAAGACTCATTTCTAGAGGAGCACCAACATAAAATATTATGTAAAGGAAACATGGCATTTTCTGTTTATTTTCTTATTATGATATGAGTTAGAATGTCCCATTAGTATGGTTAATCTTTCTTTTATCACACATTAAAGATTCAGATAAATGTGAGCATTTGTTCTTGTTTTCTTTTCATTTCTTTTTAATATTAAAAAAATACATTCCGAATAAATTTGACAAAAAATAGACTTACCATCACTACCACACATAATCAGCACAGTAAGTGCCCCCCTTTTTCCACTCCATTTGATTATCCAGTATTATGTGCTGATTTTAATTATAATTGTTTTTCTTTTTGTGTGTTACCGAGTTGATTTAGGGAATTAACATGACTAAGCATATTTCTTGATAGAAGTGAAACAACAACATGTGATCTAATACATTTATTTTATTTTCAATGGATATCTGTTCTTACGTTTGTTTGTACATATATAATTAAATAAAGATGCCAAATAAATTACATGTTTTTCTCAGTTAGAAATACTGTTTGTAGTAGCTAGGTTAAATAATTTCACTGAATAAAATTTGCAAAAGCCTTGCTAATAATATAAATTTTTAAAAACATTAAGACATTTTGCTTTGGACTTCAACATGACAAATTCTAGATTTAACCCTAATTTGGTTTATTATACAATTATTTGCAAAATGTAGATCATAATGAATATGTGTAAAATTTCATTAACTATGTTCAGCACAAACATTGACCTGACCAATAAGTGAATACATGTATCATCATGTAAACATCAAATAGTCATGATTGAAGTCATCAAAATAGTGTTTGTTTGAATATATTTGCCGTAACTTGTATAAGTCTTTCTGATATCATTTTATCCCATATTCAATCTTTTAAAGATGGAGATCTCCTTCTTTCCCATCCACAGAGGTAGGAGTATAATTATGCCAGACATCTCATTCAAAATTTTACTTTTTGAATATACAGTATTTTGATACTTCTGTACAAATAGATGAAAGTATGTTATCTATAAATAGATTTTTTAAAGTTCCAATAGCAATAACATTTCTAAATAACCTTGGATGTCTTTTTACCAATATAAACACCTGAGAGACTACAATTGTTCCTGCTGCTTTTTTATAATTGTTAAGCTATTTTCCAAAAATTTCTATATACTTGTTCTAATTGCCTGTACAAGCAATAAAAAAATCCACCAAAATATATATAAAAAAACACAGAAAAGACTAAGATTTATAGAACTGTTAACTCAACATATTATGAAACTCTTATCTCAAGTTGAACTTTTTTTCAAGAAACTGTACAGTCAAAATTTATCATACTATGTTCATACAGTCTATCTTTATGAACAAAATTTGGGTTATAGCCGGATAGATTACTTCACTGGATTATGTATGCATTAAAAACTCAAATGCATCTCCTCCAGTAAGAAATGGTTTTCCAATCAACAATAAATTATTACACAAACTTAAAAAAATTGATATCTAAAAAAATTCAAGGTTCATATAAAGTTGTATAACTATCAAAACTATTTGGTTTATATCATGAAGATATGTCTACAATACATTTACAAATATTACAGCAGGGCTCACGCTACCATTTACAGTAATTTACAGTACACATTAATGTTTATCTCTGATCATGAATTTCAACAAAAGGTTAGTTAAGGTAAAGTTCTGCATAACAACGATCAATTTTCTAATTCTTATCATACAGGAGGAATAATATTTTACGTTAAAACTTCATGACCTCCCATGTAACTGTATCATATGATCTTAAAGTATTACCACTGACTGACTACCTTAACAAACATATTTTTCCTTTACTTGTGACTAATTAGATACTCATATACTCTTTGTATAATTATTTTGTTTGATGTCACTCTAACTACCCCAGTTGAAGACTTTTCTGTCATTAAGGCTTTGAGTCCTGCCATGTCATTTCGTTGTACTGCTAATTGGAAATGTTGAAACCTTAGGTTAGACCTTTTGGTCTTTAGTGCCATAGCTTTTGACAGACATTTTGATTGAACTAGCTCTTCAAAAGTTTTCAAGTTGGCCAATTGCATCTGGTATAACTGAGGGTAGCTAGGTGAAAAAGCAAGTTCACTAATAAATTGAGAAACATTACCTTTCTCAGTGACTAAATTAAAAAGTAATTTTGTGTCATACACAGCATAATGAGATTCATACTGTTGACCTAATAGTTTATCAACGAGAAAAGACTGGCTATAAGATGACAAGCCAGGTGAAACGAGTTTAAACAAATTCAAAAAGTCTAAATAAAACATGGCAGTCAAATCGTTTTATATTATGTCCTACCAATACAGGTTTATCTGTGAAACTTGACAAATACAAATAAGTTAAAAATCAGTCATTCTTTCATGTTTATGCTTATAAACAACAGCATTACCATTGTAATACATTTTTTGTCCTACAATAGTGATTTTTGTTATTTCTGATGCTTCTCTTGAAATTTGTTGGTCTGGAAATATATATCGACTGAAGGAACTGTCTTTGGTGCATGCAGCTATCTGGGTTATATCAAAATATATACCTGAAGTTAAACATTTTGTTTATTATTGTGCATCTAAACTGTAAAAGGTATTACGAAAAAGCAATTAATTGTCAAAAAATTATAAACAGGACTAAGTCTTCTATCCCCCTCATTTGAACTTTCGTTGATGGTCTTATTGGCAATTATACCACATCTCCTTATTTCATATCTCTCTTCATTGAAATAACTAAAAAAAAAAAGTTTTGCTCCACTGGTCTGTAAATATTTTTCTAAAATTATCATCTTTGTATTTTATCTCACTTCCAAAATAAGGTAGATGCAAAGTGTAAATTGCTAAAAAAAAAATGAAAGAGTTATTGCCCCTTAAATGTATTGTTTCAGCAATTTTCAGTTTTTGGTTTTATTTCAACTAAAAGAAAAAAAGAACATTAGATTAATCATCAAAAGCAAGCTAAATTATCAAGGTGAGTCATTCATGATCCTCTTAATATACTTTATTCATAACGCAGCCAAAATGCATTGACTTTAAAATTTGGCTTTACACAGTATATACAGACATTGATAATGTGTTTCTGTAGATATTGTTATATCTTTGATGTCATGAAAAAATCCAGTTCTTTCAATTTTAACATTATCCACTGAAATATTTTTTTATAATTGAGGTAACTCATTTCTGAAGTATAATTATGTATAACTTACTTAAACCAGTTGTCTCTAAATCAAAACAAACTATTGGTGCATCATCTATGTTTGTAAAGGTTTCAGCTTCAGGAACTGCAGGTATTTCTTCTATGTCTATTGTTGCAAAATCTTCTAACCCTAATTAAAATAATATATACCAAGTCTTTGAAAGAAAATAATTTCAACTTTATAAAATATCAAAATCTACTAAAATTCATCAATATTTTGTGACTAAATTGTCCCAAAAATTACAATACTTCAGAAGTCTTGTAAATTTCATGATTACATCTTCATTTTAATTATATAACTTTAATGTCTGCCTGAAATCTCACGCATTTTCACAGTTGGTGATTAATTGCACAGTCACTTTATAATTTGAAAACTTTTTTGACTTGGGGACATAAAAATATATACATGAATATTACATATGCATGGACCTGATGGTGTTGCATTCTTCTATTTGGATATAATGATCAAATGTATCAAAGGTTATTTTATATATCCTAAGCCTTGTTTCTATTTTAAAGTATATATTGATGCTATGTTTCTATTATAATAATAATTATGTATATTGACCTCTTCAAAAGTAAAAAGCACATCATACTTTCTGTCAATATAAGAATTATTACCAATTGAACTGTGGTATGTTCTCCCTTCTTTGACTTCAGCCACTGTTGTTTTTGTAGGCGTTTCTTTTTGAGAACTTTATGTTGTTTTTTTCCCTGTTTGCTTTTTAATCTGTTTTTGTTGCCCTCTCTCTTCTTGTTTAATTTATTACCCCAGCTTAGGGTCTCATTTCCAGGTGACAGGCCTATAGATGTGTTTAACTGAAAAATCAATTCATTTAAAATCATGCAAGTCTTTATCATCTTTATAATAATTCCTTAAAAAAATCATATTTTGTATGCTTTTGTAATGAAAGTTGAAGGCATTTTGAAGTATGAATATTACATTTTGAGCAGCAATAATCAATCATTGAATAGAATTCGGCAAAATTGAGATTAATCTTGACCTGATGTAGAATAATCAGAATATTTACCCAGGAATCTTTAACAGTTGATATCATAATGTATTGGTTTTTTTGCTCATTTTTAAAGGCTGTAAAAGTAAGGGCTTTTCCAGAATTAATTTATGGGAGGTAGGACAGCACTTTTATTAAAATTTGATGGGTGGTGGTTATCTAAGAAAGATTGCCTGAATATTTATATGAAATATCCAATTTAAAATGTATGCATGGTTGGGTCAAATAAAAAGTGCCTTCCTCCCCCCCCCCCCCCCCCCCCCCCCACGATACATTTATTTTTGGAACTAAAATAGTTGCTTAGATATGTCTTTTTGTCTCTGGTAAATAGATGTCTCATTTGCAATCATACTGTATTTTCTTATTTTTATATTTTTTTAGTTTATTTTTTTTAATAGAGAAGTATATATATATATATGAAGTAAGATTGCATTTATTACATGTTCATTGTGATTATTAAAGCCTTAATGTAAGTTGCTAATTTCTGTTCATTTGTCTTAATTGCAATTAAGTATAGGATGTTTATCAAATAATACCTCAGCAACATAATTATAACCCTCATTCTTTTGGAGTACGGCTGAGCTGACTCTGTAATTTAAAGATGCTGATGTGGAGAAATGTTTGGTTTTTAGAGCTTTGAGAGCAATTAAGTTATTAAAGCTTTCATTTGCCTGTGATGAGCCCAAGTTAGATAGCTTTTTAGACTGTGGAACCATTTTTTGAATAAACAGTTTCTCAAGATCTGATCTGTGTTCAGACGAACATAGGTCTTTTCCACGAGGAAGATTTGAATGGATATAGGAATCCTTGTCTTTAAGGTATCCACACCAAGTTTCATTGCAGTTATCATGTTCGCCAAATATGTGTTTTATTGATGCATGTAGGCCGTCCTCAATACCACTTGGATTACCTACATTCTGGTTGACAACGTATGTAAAGTTTTTAACAATTGCCTCACAAACCATTCCAGTTAACTCTTTGTGTTTTGGCTTTAGTTCATTTATCTTTGAAATAATGTTATGTTTGATATGATTTCTATCACTTATTTTTTCCATTTTTGAATTGGGCATTATTAATCGCTTGGCTCAGTCAAAACCTGTGGAATCATCATCTCCTACTACTTCTAATATATCCACTCCTTTTTCATCTAATTCCTTTAACATTTCGACTTCCATATCTGGTTCCATACCCTGAAATAGTTTTTAAAATAATGTGTATTCAGTAAACATTTAGATGATACCACAACCCCATATTTGATTATCAAAAGCCTTAAACTTTGCATTGACAAAATTTTTTGTAAAAATTCCTCAAAAATGAAAGCGTACACGGTTTGATTAATTCAACAGTTGTATCTAACAATTCTAATAATCTGCCAATTTTTTGAAATTGAAATGTTTTGGAAACACTAAAGAATGAATGGTCCTCACATTCACTTTCATCAACTAAACATTGAATATGCCAATTCAAAATTACAACTTATTTTCAAAGTAAATATTGAGGTGTTGTTTGTTTTCACAATGCAATGATGACGGGACGTATCATGAGATATCGTTGTCTGTCTGTTCTTCTGTTGTCAACATGTAGGACATTAACTCAAAAAGCTTTAACTAATTTGCATAAAACTTTGATGAATTGTTATATTTATTGATGTGAGACCCCTTTGGTTTTTTATAAATTTTAGATTTTACATTTACGAGTTATGGGGTTTTATTCATTAAAAAAGGGGGGATTTTCCAGTTTTGGACAATGACTCAAAAATGCTTTCAGCAATTCTCATGAAACTTTAGTGAATTGTTTATATCTATTGATGTAAGCTCCCTTTTGATTTTTATTCATTTGAAATATGACATTGAGAAGTAATTGAACTTTTTCTTTGAAAAAGTGATGGGCGTATCATGTGCTGTTTATTACCATTAGTATTGCTTTCATATGGTAAATACCTTTGCCGAACCACTCCAATTCTTTCTACACTTATGTTGTCGTGGTAAGACACCTCTGCCCTTTGCCCTTTCACAAATTCTACAGCTTGATATGCGAACCTTATGGTTTACAACTTTGCCTGTGGTTTTTCCAATCAGTGTTGAAACTTCTTCAAAATGCAACATATTGAAGTTTTATATCTAAATCACAATGTTCAAGCCAAGATTTGAAAAGAACAGGTTTATATTGAGCATATCAAAGAACCCCATATACTAAAATGTTGTTGCTCATGAAATGTACAAAACCAAAGAGTTATGGGTATTTTTTTGTTTTTTTCATTTAACAAATTGCAAATTTGTGGCTTTGTGACCATTTTGAAAAAATAATGTGAAAGTTTGGTTTAGTTTATATCTGTATATTATATTTGTTCAGCATCTACCAGTACCTTGTTTAAAGAAACTTTAAACCACAAAAAGAAAAATATATGCTGTATTATTTTTATTAGATTTGAGATTTTTTACCTTGACTTGTTGAAAAATTTAATAAATGGTCAACTAATGAATGCCGAAATCTAGAATGTAGCTTGATAAAAGATAGGAAAACACCTTAAGAGTTGTTTGTTATACTCTAAAGAAGGCTAAAATATCAACAATCAATACATTCTATAGAATAGAAGCGGTAAAGTTATAATTTTTGTATCAATTTTAATTGATATTTCTGCCTTTTTTGCAGAGTTATCTCCCGTTTTCAATGCAAATCTCCATAGGAATTTTAAATCATGATTTTTTAGTCTTCCTCAAGTAAGAATATATAAAACTTTTTGCTGTGTATATTTGGGGTATAATGCCTCGACTAATGGGTATGACTATGCGGTATGGGCTTTGCTCATTGTTGAAGGCCGTACGGTGACCTATAGTTGTTAATTTCTGTGTCATTTTGGTCTCTTGTGGAGAGTTGTCTCATTGGCAATCATACCACATCTTTTTTTTATAATGGGGTATATTCCAAAAAGAAAGTAACTAATATTTAACAAGCAAAATGCATTTCTATAGATCCACCCCACCAGGTGATCACACTGAATGGACATGAAATAAGCACTGTCATTTTTACCTAATAAGCTGTAGTACGATCGGCCAGATCCTTTTTTCTGCCAGCATGTATCAGTACTTATGCATATTCCACTTCTACTGTCTGTTTGATCTTCTAATTTAATAGGAAAAAAATGCACATATAATATATATATATATATAGAAATAAGCAGTAATAATAGACCACTTCTGTAATCCACTTTGGTCTTGACTGTCCTTAATTAGTGTGATTAATTAATATCAATCTTGGTATAGTCTGTATAATTGATTCGAAAAATGCTCGTCCAGTCTTGACTCTGTCTCGACCTGTGTCTACAATCTTGATCTTCAAATTTAGTCTAGACTGGTCTGAATGAGCCTATCTAACTATATAATGAATTTTATATTAATTTTACAAAATTTCAGGTTATTTGGTAGTTTGTTCATTGCTGTCAAATTAAAGGCTTTGATTAATAGGTAGAAAAAAATAGAATTTTCAGTTCTGAATAAATTAATATAGTGACCTTTAATTATAACTTTAAATTTTTCCAATTAACTTAGATTTTCATAAAACTTTGCAGCTATCTCAATTATATATTGATCTTACAGAATGCCATATTGTTTGGTAGCTTAATGTATTGCTGTCAAATTAAAGGATTTCATTAATAGGTAAAAACAGCAAGAATTTTCAGTTTGGACTAAATTCTGATAGTCACCTTTAAATTTTTATAAAACTTTTCCAAATCAACTTGGATTTTCATTAAACTATATAGCTATCTGAACTATATGATGATGTTATAGAATGCAAAGTTGTTTGGTAGTTTAGAGTGTAGCTATCAAATTTAAGGACTTAATTAATTGGTTAAAAAAAGCTAGAATTTTCAGTTTGGACTAAATTCTGATAGTCACCTTTAAATATTTTCATAACTTTTTCAAGTTATAATTCTGATTTTTCATCAACATCTTTAGCTATCTCAATTAAATATTGATCTTGCAAAATACCAGGTTATTTGGTAGTTTTCGCAACTTTTGTTTATTGCTGTCAAATTTTAAAATTTAATTTATAGGTATCTTTATGCATTTAGACCAAACTGAAAATTGTGACTTTTTTTTACCTATTAATTAAATCCTTAAATTTTATGGCAATCAACAAAATAGCCACATTACCTGCATTTTGTAAGATCAATATATAATAAAGATAGCTGTATAGTTTTATGAAAATCCAAGTTGATTTAGAAAAGTTAGAAAGAAAATTAAAGGTGACTATCTGATTTAAGTACAAACTGAAAATTCTTGCTTTTTTTTTTTGGTTGAGATTGTAGAGACTGAGTCCAGACTGGTTGAGCATTTGTCGAGACCATATTCAGACACTACCAATATTATCAAGTACTCAATCAGGCTTATAAAGTAAAGTATAAGAAAATGTATATAAATACAAAATAGCCATAATTGTTATCAAACCTGTTGTGGAATTCAATATTTCCCTTTGCAAGTGTCTTTGTTGTGACATGATGGCCTGATTATCAAGAACACTGCCGGCTTCATTTTCTCTAATTTTCAAGGTCTTTGCATCTATGCAATGGACATTAAGTGATGACAAAAAGTTTTTGAACTGAGTCTCGCCAATACCACTATGTATCATTTCTGTATTGTTTATTAAAAGATGTTTAATAAAAATGAATTGTGAATACATCAAAAAAATTGGTTCAATGTGTATTTTTTAACATGTTTAATGAATGAAGTGTTTTTCACAAGGCCTTTCATCATCACTACAAATTCTGTAATTGAGGTTATCAGAATTGTTTTTTAATGTAATATGTATATGTGAAGCCTAGGTGGTCGAGTGGTCTAACGTGTTGGATATAGTGCAATACGATTTTGTGCCACAATATCTCAGTAGTATGAGTTTCAATCCCGGCGAGGGAAGAACAAATAAATTTGCGAACGCAAATTTACAGATCTAACATTGTTCGGCTGATGTTTAGATGAATTATATATTTATATATCAGTAGACAGATGGTGTTATAAATGTGTTTGATGCTATAATTTATATATTAAATCCAAGATATAATTAATGATTTTGTACATGATGTGCTTTTTTTAAATTTTTCTCAATCAAGTAATTCTTTCTGTCAGTATTGTTCTTTTGTATTACTTTGATTGTTATTTTCTTATTATGTTGCCCCTTCAAAAGCGCCTTGTTTCTTTAATTTGAAATAAAGTATAATTTATATGTTATTCTTCTATACATGTACAGATGTACAGGGTTATGTTTTTCTTATATATTTTATGATAGATATAGGAAGATGTGGTATGAGTGCCAATGAGACAACTCCCCATCCAAGTAACAATTTAAATAAACTGCTTCACTGAGCGCAGCTGGATACGCCCGCAGAGGTCCAACCCTGAACAGTTGGGGCAAAAATGGACACAATATTCAAGCTTGATACAGGTCTGAATTTGGATTGTAATTAAATATTTGATATATTATAGGTTTCTGAATAAATGTAGTCAGAGAACTTGAAATTGGTTATATGAAAGATTTCTTGCTGTTGTGCAATACACTGTGCTGTTGCGCATTACTTAGTAAATCTGTAGTCAGACTATAAACAAATAAAATCTTATAACTCGGAAATGTAAAATCGAAAATTTATAAAAATCAAAAGGGAGCTTACAAAAATAGATATAAACAATTTACCAAAGTGTCATAAAAAATGCTGAAAGCATTTTTGAATTATTTTCTGAAAACTGAAAAATCCCCCTTTTCGTAATGAATAAAACCCCATAAATCGGAAACGTATAGTCTGAAATTTAAAAAATCAAAAGGGAGCTCATGTCGATAGAAATAAACAAATCACCAAAGTTTCTTGCAAATTGGTAAAATTGTTTTTGAGTAATTGTCTGAAAACTGGAAAATCCCCCCTTTTTTAATGAATAAAACCCCAAAACTCGGAAACGGTAAATCAAAAATTTATAAAAAACTAAAGGGAGCTCACGTCAATAGATATGAACAATTCACAAAAAGTTTCATGCAAATTGGTGAAATATTTTTTGAGTTATTGTCCGAAAACTGGAAAATCCCCCCTTTTTTAATGAATAAAACCCCAAAACTCGGAAATGGTAAATCTGAAATTTATAAAAAACGAAAGGGAGCTCACGTCAATAGATATAAACAATTCACCAAAGTTTCATGCAAATTGGTAAAAGCGCTTTTGAATAAATGTCCGACATGTTGACGACGGACGAATGGACAGACGGACGGACAGACTGTCAACGGTATACCATAATACGTACCGTAAACGGGCGTATAAAAAGTAAACCATTATAGGTCAAGGTACGGCCTTCAACACGGAGCAATGGCTCACACAGAACAGCAAGCTATAAAGGACCCCAAAAATTACTAGTGTTAAACCATTCAAACGGGAAAATCAAAGGTCTAATCTATATAAAAACGAGAAACGAGAAACACGTATGAACTACATAAACAGACGACAAATAGTATGATACTAAACCCCTAACGGGAGGGATAGTGTTGATATTCATATGATGAAACATAATCTTTCAATCAGTTAAATTGAGGTCTGGGGCTGGCATGTCAGTAACAGCTGGTAGTCATTTGTTAATTTATGTATAATTGTCATTTTGTTTAGTTTCTTTTGTTACCTATTTTGACATCGGACTCAGACTTCATTTAAACTGAGTTTTAATGTGCATATAGCCATGCTGTGTGTTTGTTTTTTCTACATTGGCTTGAGATCTCACAAAACATGTTTAACCCTGCCGCATTTTTGTGCCTGTCCCAAATCAGGAGCCTTTAGCCTTTGTTAGTCTTTTATGATTTTTAATTATAGTTCATATTTATATATTTCGGTCTTTCAGAGTTTACATGTACATGATGTAGCTATATATATATAGTATGACATCCTTATTCAATGAACTAGTACACATTTTTGTTACGGGACTAGCTGAAGCATGCCTCAGGGTGCAGGATTTTCTCATTGTTGAAGACCCATCGGTGGCTGTTTTCTGCTCTTTGGTCAGGTTGTTGTCTCCTTGACACATTCCCCATTTCCAGTCTCAATTTTACAACCAAGAAAATGTTATGCTATTTTATAAATAACAGATTTATGATGAGATGAACATAAAAGAAAGTCAACAGACACTACTATTTTTCCAGAGGACTAATAAAAATGTCAGGTGACATATGTGCGGTTGGGAAGGTTAGAAACTCTACATGAAAGAAACCTGTTGCAGCTTTCGTATTGACATCAAAAATTCCAACACCTTTCTTTTCTCTCCCAAAGTGGAACTTGCCTAGTTTAATTCTGTTTAAGGTTTGACATGACCAGTGTTTACAAATAATGTACACTATGCCGGTCAGACCATAGCACCGGACTCCCTTTGCATCATGCAAATGTAAAGGTAACTACATTCTCTGCAACCTTTTAGCTGGTTAGCCAATGTGTCCAGTTCGGTCACTAGTCTACAGTGACTTAACGGTACAAGATCAGGTGGTATATATGTTAAGTCATCATCCGTTAATGTGCTTGCTGTAATGTTCTTTGTTGGTGCTATGGGCTTACAAAATGTAGCATAGGAATGATCTGATACTCGGTTGTTGTTTTTATGTTTTTGCAGAACTCTATCTAGAATTAATTTTGTTATTTTTTTGACAGATTTTGTTTGTGAGAATTGCCCCTTGTGGTTTCTGATCGAAGGCATAATTTCTTTAGAGCAGACTATTATTTATTGCTTTTGTCGCATTGCGAAATTAACATCTTACCTCCATGGCCATTTTTTTCAAAGGGTGCTCCGTCACTTTCAAGTCCAGTTTCAGTGATGTTAATTTGTGAGCCGCTTAATAATACACCAAAATGATTCTCAATATGTATTATTCCTGAGAATCAAGTCAGTCATCTTAATAAGCGGTTCACTTGTTTCATATCTTCTCTTTTTTCTTGAGATTTTTTTCGACTACTCACCATTCACTTTTACCGGAAGTAAACATGCTACATTTCGTCATATAATAAGATAAATTAAACATATTCGTTTCATTGAATGATTGCAAAAAATATTATTCAAAGTAAGTTATCCGCTGAAAAAAATTGTTTACGAATGTTTTTTGTATTTATCGGGTTATCGTAAAAATATTTGTTTACGACAAGAGAATGCGTAACTTTCTGCGCAGAAGGCGCGAAAATTTAAACCCCCGAACTACCTTAACCAGGAAAACATAGCAAGGATAGGTTCAAATGAAACATTCCAGACAATGTACACCTGATAATAATTCCATGCACCAAAAATAGTGCCTTGTTGCTTTTAATATCCAAGAGAGACACTTACCCAAGAAAACTAAGTATTGACCAATGCACAATGAAAATGAGGTCAAGGTCAAATGAAACCTGCCAGACAGACATGTTAATTTTACAATTATTCCATACAACTAATAGAGTTGACCTAGTGTGTACAGCATTTGAAAAACAGACCAAAACAAAAACAATTAACATTGACCACTGAATCATGAGGTCAAGGTCAGAGGAAACCTGCCAGACTAACATGTACACCTTTCAATCATTCCATAAATCGCATATAGTTGACCTACAGCTTATGGTATCTGTATCTGAGAAACAGACTTAATAACATAACTTTAACATTAATCACTGAATCATGAAAAGAGGTAGAGGTCAGGTAAACTGTCTGTCAGAACCCATATACCAAATATATAGAGAATTAAACTAGAAGCCAAAGAGCCTGTGTCACTAACCTTGGTCTATGTGCATATCCAAAATTGTACAGGAAGTTCAGAGATTAAAGCTAAAAGCACAAAAAAAATGGTGAAAATCTTCATAAAGAGCAATAATTCGAATAAGGAGTTTTGGACAATTTCCTCCATTCCATATTTAATTGTAGATCTTGTCTTCCTGATCATTTTTTTCTAATTTAAGTTTCTATCTATCTATCATAATTTATAGGATATAAGACAAAAATATATACTAAATATATAGAGAATTAAACTAGAGGCTCCAAAGAGCCTGTGTCACTAACCTTGGTCTATGTGCATATCCAAAATTGTACAGGAAAATAGACTTCATGAAAAACAATCTGTTTTGTTATCTTGTATAGCTGATCATTAAGTCTGTTCACTTTCTCTCTATCTTGTTAAGTTTTTACTCAAAACACAAAAGACGGTTAAAAAAAAATCCTTATTTAAGGGCAATCACTCCTTAAAAGAGTGACAGCCTACTTACTATATCGGCAAAATTTGACTTGTTAGTATATCTTGACTTGTTGATCATTTTTGTGATTTAAAGTGTCTATTTATCTATTATAAGTTCGGAGATTAAAGCCAAAAGCACAAAAAAAATGGTGAAAATCGTCATAAAGAGCAATAATTCGAATAAGGAGTTTGGACAATTTCCTCCATTCCTGATTTAATTGAAGATCTTGTCTTCCTGATCATTTTTGCTAATTTAAGTTTCTATCTATCTATCATAACTTATAGGATATAAGACAAAAACACAAAAAATTGGTAAAAATCATCATCAAAGGCAACAACTCTAAGAAGGAATTGATTTGAACGTTTCAACCATTAGACTTATTATAGAACTTGTCTTGTTGATCATTTTTGCATTCTAAAGTCTATCTTTATCTATTTTAGATTACAAGATAATAGGCAAAAATGAAAAAAATGGTAAAATTAGTCTGACAGTTTTGACATATCAGGACAATTGGTAAAGCTCAATGTTCTGAACATTTTAGCGGCTGTCAAATTTTCTCTTTTTATAGCAGTTTCAAAATAACAGACAAAACTTGCATTTTACCCCTATGTTCAATTTTTAGCCATGTTGTCCATCTTGTTCGGCAGTGGGTTCACAAGACACATTTTTAATCAGATACCCTAATGATCATTGTGGCCAAGTTTGGTTAAATTTGGCATAGACGTTTTAGAGAAGATTTTTGAAAAGGTTAGCAGACAATGTACAAATTGTTATTAAAGGGCAATAACTTGAATAAGGAGATAGATGTAGGAGGATTACCTCCATTCCATCTTAATTAAAGATCTTGTCTAGCTGATTATTTTTGTTATTTAAGTTTCTATCTATCTATTATAATTTTTAGGATAAAAGGCTTAAAGGCAAAAAAATTGGTAAAAATCATCATCAAAGGGCAATTACTCTAAGAAGTAGTTGACTGACTATTTTCACCATTTGACTTATTTGTAGAACTTGTCTTGCTGATCATTTTTTCTGATTTTATGTTTCTCTATATCATGTAAATCTATCATAGTTTTTCAAGACAGTAGGCAAAAATGAAAAAAAGATAAAAATTGTCATTTAAGGGCAATAACTTCTATTAAAAGTTGTCTTACAGTTTTGACATATATGGACAATTGGTAGAGTTTAACAATTTTGTAAGTTTTGCTACTGACATATTTCTTTATTGATAATAGTTTTCAAAATAATAGACAAAACTCACATTTTACCATTATTTTCTATTTTTAGCCATGTCGACCATCTTGCTTGGTAGGCGGGGTCATAGGACACATTTTTTACTAGATACTCCAATGATGATTGTGGCAAAGTTTGGATAAATTTGGCACAGTAGTTTCAGAGGAGAAGATGTTTGTAAAAGTTAATGGATGACGACAACGATGGACGGCGGACGCCAAGTGATGAGAAAAGCTTGAGCGGCCCATTTTTTTATCAAGCAGTTGCTGAACCATGAAAATTAGGTCCAGGACAATGGACATATGACCATGGTGACAGACAAGTACTTTGTAACATAAAACACCTACATTTAAGGTATGAAGCATCCATGTCTTCTTACCTTCTAAATTATAAAGCTTTATACAAATAGTTTATGCCACTGCTGCCGGATTGCAATCCTTAAGTCTTGCATGTCACAGGCCTAGGGGAGACAAACTAGAGGCTCTTAAGACCCTGTGTTGCTCACATGTATCTACTGTGGTTTTGGAGGTCATGTAAAATCAGTTTGAAATCAAAATAAATAGTATTAGATACCCTAATACAGATTGAGGCCAAGTTTGGTTTAATTTGGCCCAGTAATTAAATTTAAAGCAGGTCATCCCATTGTAGTCTTAAAATATATATAGTTACTGAAGACCCCTTATCATTATTTTAATAGTTTTTGTGACCGATTAAAATTGTTTTTTTACAATTTTCCCATAGACTTCTATAGTAAACCCCTATGTTCTATTTTCAGCCATGGCGGCCATCTTGGTTGGATTACAGGGTCATCGGATACATTTTTCAATCAAGATACCCTATTGAAAATTGTGGCTTAGTTAAATTCTATTTGGCCCAGTAGATTAAGTGGAGAAGATTTTTGTAAAAGATTACAAAAATTTATGAAAAATTGAGAAAATTTACTTTAAAGGGCAATAACTCATGAAGGGGTCAATTGACAATTTTGATCATCTTGACTTATTTGTAGAGCTTACTTTGCTGAACATTTTTGCTGTTTACAGTTTATCTCTATCTAGTATAATATTCAAGATACCAGTAATGACCAAAAGCTGCAAAATTTCCTTAAAATTACAAATTCAGGGACAGCAACCCAATAACGGGTTGTCTGATTCGTCTGAAAATTTCAGAGCAGATAGATCTTAACCTGATGAACATTTTTTCTTCTGTCAGATTTGCTCTTAATGCTTTAGTTTCAGAGATATTAGCCACTTGTGTTGCTATGCATTGTCAAATATATCTTTAATATATATTTTGTTTATTTTGTCAAAATTTTATTTTTGATTTATTGTACATTTTGTAAATTCTTTTTATTTTTACATTTAAGCAACAAACAAAATATAGCTTTCTATTTTGGTAAAATTTCTAATTTTTCTAATTTTCTGATTTTCTTTTACTTTTGGAATTTCTTTCGGTGGAATTTTACACTACAACCATATTCATTTTGAAATGTATTTTTTCTAATTGAGACACAGAAACGTCCATATTGTCATTACAAAGTCTAAGACCAGATATTTACACATATTAGCTTCATGAGAAATATTTAGGAAAACAGCTGACATTGACGATAAACCAAGCCTGCATAGATCTTCCTAATGGCAAATAATTTGTTCATTGGATGTCTCCTCAGTTTTTCGAATGGTTTCTAGCAATGCAATTCTCCAATTGTATCTTATACCGTAACACTGTATTCCATTTGTTTGAATGGTTGCAAATGTAGACAATAAAAAATCAAAGCCTTAAAAGCTGTTAAAGCAATTGCTGCATATAGTTGATGTTTTTGTGATTTTTATTTTTCATCCACATGTAAAATAATTAAACCTGACATTCTATAAAGTTTTTCTGTATCTATTATGGTTTTCAATTTAGTAGGCAAAAATTAAAAAAAATGGTACAAATTTGTCATTTAAGGGCAATTACTCCTATAAGAAGTCATCTGACAGTTTAGACATGTATGGAAAATTGGTAGAGCACAACAATCTGAACATTTTTACTCTGGTCAGATTTTCTCTCTTTATGATGGTTTTAAAAACTAGAGGCTCTTGAGAGCCTGTGTCGCTCACCTGTATTTACTGATGCTTTGGAAATCATGTAAAATAAGGTTAAAATCATAATTAATAGTATTAGATATTAGATATTATAATGATATCTAAGATAATAACAAAAAATAAATGTGGATAGTGTCCACATGTGGACACAGATGATGCCCCAGCTTTGCATATCATATAGTTATAAAGGGACATAACTGAAGAACAGTAAAAGTGACGCTACCCAAATTTGAAAGTTTTGTGTGTAAGTCTCATAACATTTGGTTGAGGCTAACTTAAGCAGAGAACAGAAACTAAAAATTCAGCAATTTTTCTATTTATAAAGGGGCATAACTCAATAATGGTTAAAGTGACACTACCCAAATTCAACTTGATCTGTGTTTTATCAGTGGAAGTCAAAATTAAACATTGCATTGTATAAAGCATTGATTGTAGTTGATTCAACTATAATCATGGAAAAAGGAAGATAACTCCAATTTTAAAAATAACTTGATATTTAGAAGAAAATAAAAATTTTGCAATTTTTTCCATTTATAAAGGGGCATAACTCTAGAACGGTTAAAGTGACGCCACCAAAATTCAAACTTGATCTGTGTTTTGTGGTAATAAGCCTTTTGTATAAGTTTCATAACATTTGGTTGAGGCAAACTTAAGTTAGAGAACAGAAACTAAAAATTTTGCAATTTTTCCATTTATAAAGGGGCATAACTCTAGAACGGTTAAAGTGACGCCACCAAAATTCAAATTTGATCTGTTTTTTGTGGTAATAAGCATTGTGTATAAGTTTCCTAACATTTGGTTGAGGCAAACTCAAGTTAGAGAACAGAAACCAATTTTGGGACGTACGGACGGACGTACGTACCTACAGACGGACAAGGGTAAAACTTAATGCCCCCACCTCTACGGCAGGGGCATAAAAACTGCAAAATTTCTGTAAAATTACTAACTCAGGGGCAGCAACCCAACAACGGGTTGTCAGATTCGTCTGAAAATTTCAGGGCAGATAAATCTAAATCTGATGAACATTTTTGCCACATGTCAGATTTGCTCTAAATGCTTTAGTTTCAGAGATATAAACCAACAAGAGTGCACACGCTGAAATGTCTCGCCTTCTTTACTAATCATTGATATTATGTTGATAGTCCTAAATATAAAGCTTTATTACAACTGTCACATAAACTTTAACCAAGTAAACTAAACATTAACCAAGTAAACTAAACATTGACCAATGAATCATGAAAATGAGGTCAAGGTCAGATGAACCATGCTAGGCAGGCATGTACAGCTAACAATTCTTCCATACAACAAATATGGTTGACCTATTGCTTATAGTTTAAGAAAAACAGACCAAAACACAAAAACTTAACACTGAGCAATGAACCTTGAAAATGAGGTCAAGGTCAAATAAACAACTGTGTGACTGACATATAGATCATAAAATATTTCCATACACCAAATGTAGTTGAACTATTGCATATAGTATTAGAAAAAAAGATCAAATCTCAAAAACTTAACTTTGACCACTGAACCATGAAAATGAGGTCAAGGTCAGATGACACCTGCCAGCTAGACATGTACACCTTACAATCATTCCATACACCAAATATAGTAAACCTATTGCATGCAGTATTAGAAAAAAAGACCAAAAATCAAAAACTTAACTTTGACCACTGAACCATGAAAATGAGGTCAAGGTCAGATGACACCTGCCAGCTAGACATGTATACCTTACAATCATTCCATACACCAAATATTGTAGACCTATTGCATACAGTATAAGAAAAACAGACCAAAACACAAAAACTCAACTATAACCACTGAACCATGAAAATGAGGTCAAGGTCAGATGACACCTGCCAGCTAGACATGTATACCTTACAATCATTCCATACACCAAATATTGTAGACCTATTGCATACAGTATAAGAAAAACAGACCAAAACACAAAAACTGAACTATAACCACTGAACCATGAAAATGAGGTCAAGGTCAGATGACACCTGTCAGCTAGACATGTACACCTTACAATCCTTCCATACACCAAATATAGTAGACCTATTGCATACAGTATAAGATAAACAGACCAAAACACAAAAACTTAACTATAACCACTGAACCATGAAAATGAGGTCAAGGTCAGATGACAACTGCCAGTTGGACATGTACACCTTACAGTCCTTCCATACACCGAATATACTAGACCTATTGCTTATAGTATCTGAGATATGGACTTGACCACGAAAACTTAACCTTGTTCACTGATCCATGAAATGAGGTCGAGGTCAAGTGAAAACTGTCTGACAGGCATGAGGACCTTGCAAGGTACGCACATACCAAATATAGTTATCCTATTACTTATAATAAGAGAGAATTTAACATTACAAAAAATCTTAACTTTTTTTTCAAGTAGTCACTGAACCATGAAAATGAGGTCAAGGACATTGGACATGTGACTGACGGAAACTTCGTAACATGAGGCATCCATATACAAAGTATGAAGCATCCAGGTCTTCCACCCTCTAAAATATAAAGCTTTTAAGAAGTTAGCTAACGCCGCCGCCGCCGTAGCTGCCGACCCGGATCACTATCCCTATGTCGAGCTTTCTGCGACAAAAGTCGCAGGCTTGACAAAAACTGCATTTTACCCCCATGTTCTATTTTTAACCAAGTCGGCCATGATGGTTAGAAGGCTGGGTCATCGGGCAAATTTTTTAAACTAGATAGCCTAATAATGATTATGGCCAAGTATGGTTAAATTTGTCTCAGTAGTTTCAGAGAAGAAGATTTTTGTAGAAGATTACAAAAATTTACAAAAAATTGTTAAAAATTTACTATAAAGAGAAATAACTCCTAAATGGGTTGACTGACAATTTTGGTCATGACGACTTATTTGCAGATCTTACTTTGCTGAACATTATTGCTGTTTACAGTTTATCTCTATCTATAATAATATTCAAGATAAAAACCAAAAACTGCAAAATTTCCTTAAAATTACCAATTCAGGCGCAGCAACCCAACAACAGGTTCTCAGATTTGTCTGAAAATTTCAGGGCAGATAGATCTTGACCTGATAATCAGTTTTACCCTATTTCAGATTTACTCGAAATGCTTTGGTTTCAGAGATATAAGCCAAAATCTACATTTTACCCCTATGTTCTATTTTTAGCCATGGCGGCCATCTTGGATGATTGGCGGGGTCATCCGACATATTTTTTAAACTATATACCCTAATGATGATTGTGGCCAAGTTTGGTTAAATTTGGCCCAGTGGTTTCAGAGGAGAAGATTTTTGTAAAAAGCTAACGACAACGACGACGACAATGGACGCCAAGTGATGAGAAAAGCTCACTTGGCCCTTCGGGCCAGGTGAGCTAATAATAGACAAAACTTGCAATTTACCCCTATGTTCTATGTTTAGCCATATGCAAGTCAGCCATGTTGATTGGCAGACGGGGTCATTGGACACATATTTAAAACTAGATACCCATATGATGATTGTGGCCAAGTTTGGTTAAATTTGTCTCTGCAGTTTCAGAGGAGAAGATTTTTGTAAAAGAATACAAAAATTAAAGAAAAAGTGTTAAAAATTGACTATAAAGGGCAATAAATCATTAAGGGGTCAATTGACAATTTTGGTCATGTTGACTTATTGAAGATCTTACTTTGATGAACTTTATTGCTGTTTACAGTTTATCCCTATCTATAATAATATTCAAGATGATAACCAAAAACTGCAAAATTTCCTTAAAATTACCAATTCAGGGGCAGCAACCCAACAACGGGTTGTTTGCTTTGTCTGAAAATTTCAGGGCAGATACCGGTAGATCTTAACCTAATGAAACATTTTAACTTATTGTCAGATTTGCTCTTAAATGCTTTAGTTTCAGAGATATTAGCCTAAAATGCATTTTACCCCTATGTTCTATTTTTAGCCATGTCGGCCATCTTGGGTGGCAGGCGAGGTCTTCAGACACATTTTTTAAACTAAATATCCCAATGATAATTGTGACCAAGTTTGATTTAATTTGGCCCAGTAATTTTAGAGGAGAAGATTTTTGTAAAAGTTAACGAAGACAACGACGACAGACGACAGACACCAAGTGATGAGAAAAGCTCACTTAGCCTTTTTGGCCAGGTGAGCTAAAAAAAGTGTGGAAAACTGATTATTTGAGTGAATTTTCTAAGTCAAAAGACCATAACTCTGCACAAAATCATCAGACTGGAACAAAATTCAAACTTGATCTGTAACTTGTCATGATTAAATAATACACCAAATATCAAATCAATATCTTCCAGCACAAAGAAACTAGAGGTTCTAAAGCACTAGTGTCGCTCACCTTGGTCTATGTGCATATTCAACAAAGGACACTCTCAACATTGTAGACAAGATATAATTCATGACAAAAATCTCTGTTTTGAAGACCTTTAATTGTTGATCATTTAGGCTTCAGACAGACGGAACGAGTGCAAACCTAAAGTCCCCTTTGACTTCATCGGTAGGGGACTACTAAAGGGAGGTTATCTTAATAGATATAAACCAGTCACCAAAGTTTCATGAAAACTGCTCAAAGCACGTTAAAGATATTGTTCGAAAACTGGAAAATCACCTCCTTTTTATGAATAAAATCCCATAAATCGGAAACATAAAATTTAAAATTTATAAAAATCAAAAGGGAGCTTATGTCAATAGATATAAACAATTCACCAAACTTTCATGAAAACTTTAGAAGAAAATGCATTGTGGATTCATTATTATTCATTGGATACCAATTTTCGTGGATTTCGTAGGTACAGGTGAACCATGAATTTTAATGTTCAGCATATTACAAATTTTCCATCAGGTTGTATGCAGACTTGGAAAAAAAACCTCAAAAAAATAAATGTTTACGAAAAAAATACAAGTTTTTATCAATCCACAAAAAATTGATACCATGAAAATAATGAATCCACAGTAACTGTTATTTTCAAAGTCGAATGCCAGTAATTTTTCACAAAAATCAGTGGAGCAGATCCACAAACATAAACTCGATCTATAACTCTATAAAATCAGCTAATTATTAAAGGCGTTTAGAAAAAAGTCTGCATAACTATTGTGGAATGACAGATAAAGGTAACACTACATGTATGTGGCCCCGACCACTTTGTGGTGGGGCCATAAAATCACAGAACATCATATCATACCCTTAAATGCATTGAAGTTATTATCTACATGTACTGCTTCTTCATCTCTTTAACCATCATCCCTCTAAAAATCAAAAAGAAAAAGTTAGAGATAATGTTTGACTCACAGTGTAACAAAAAGTACAGTCAATTGAAATCTACAAGGATATATTGATAATCAAAGTTGTTAGTGCTGTGAACCAGAACATTTTACATGAACATCCACACATGTAAACTATAACATAAAAAAAACACAAAGCAGCATTGTTGGAAGATCTCTTTTCAAGTATCAAAAGGGATATTCATGTGACTTACTTTATAACTGCATGATATTGAATTGTAACCTTATAAGGCTCATAAATCTTTTCAGCCATCTAGGTATTTGTATATATCATTTTTTAAACTTTTTTCACTACATAAACTCTCGTAACAGTAAGGCATACATTTTTTGTCAAGAAATTCCATCTGCTGAAGTGTAGGTTAGACAATACTTGGTCATGTTTTATGAAGATTTAAAGCCCAAGGCATAGCAAATTGTTTTGATTGGAAGAAATTGCAAAGTAAACATTTTAATTGTTGCGCACTTGTAACCGGAAGTGATAACACTAATTAACCAAAGATCAAATGATCTGACAACAGATTAACAATTATCTTCAAAGGTTTGAATTGGGTCATTAACATATCATTTAAAGAATCAGTCACATAAAAAATGCTACGAATTTAATTTGAGTTGTAGAATTAATTCTTATGAAATAAACTAGAGGCTCTCAAGAGCCTGTGTCGCTCACCTGTATTAACTGATGCTTTGGATCATGTCAAATAAGGTTAAAATCATAATTAATAGTATTAGATATTAGAAATTATAATGATATCTAAGATAATAACAAAAAACTGCAAAATTTTTGTAAAATTACTTACTCAGGGGCAGCAACCCAACAACAGGTTGTGGGATTCGGCTGAAAATTTCAGGGCAGATAAATCTAAATCTGATGAACATTTTTGCCACCTGTCAGATTTGTTCTAAATGCTTTAGTTTCAGAGATATAAACCAAAAACTGCATTTTACCCCTATGTTCTATTTTTAAC
This sequence comes from Mytilus californianus, assembly GCF_021869535.1. Taxonomy (NCBI): domain Eukaryota; kingdom Metazoa; phylum Mollusca; class Bivalvia; order Mytilida; family Mytilidae; genus Mytilus; species Mytilus californianus. The sequence goes on from NW_026262615.1 coordinate 30,973,795, forward strand.
CAAGTCGGCCATGATGGTTGGAAGGCGGGGTCATCGGACAAATTTTTTAAACTAGATACCCTTATAATGATTATGGCCATGTATGGTTAAATTTGTCTCAGTAGTATCAGAGAAGAAGATTTTTGTAAAAGATTACAAAAATTTACGAAAAATTGTTAAAAATTGACTATTAAGGGCAATAACTCCTAAAGGGGTCGACTGACAATTTTGGTCATAACAACTTATTTGTAGATCTTACTTTGCTGAACATTATTGCTGTTTACAGTTTATCTCTATCTATAATAATATTCAAGATAATAACCAAAACCTGCAAAATTTCCTTAAAATTACCAATTCAGGGGCAGCAACCCAACAACAGGTTGTCAGATTTGTCTGAAAATTTCAGGGCAGATAGATCTTGACCTGATAATCAGTTTAACCCTTTTCAGATTTACTCTAAATGCTTTGGTTTCAGAGATATAAGCCAAAATCTACATTTTACCCCTATGTTCTATTTTTAGCCATGGCGGCCATCTTGGTTGGTTGGCGGGGTCATCGGACACATTTTTTAAACTAGATACCCTAATGATGATTGTGGCCAAGTTAGGTTAAATTTGGCCCAGTGGTTTCAAAGGAGAAAATTTTTGTAAAAAGCTAACGACGACGGACGACGACGACGACGGACGACGGACGGCAAGTGATGAGAAAAGCTCACTTGGCCCTTCGGGCCAGGTGAGCTAAAAAGCAAATCAAATATGAAATTATTATTTTTTTTGTGTATCAGATTTATGAGGAGATAAAATGAACCCTTCAACGTTACATATCATCACCAGAATGCTGACTTTCATCAATCAAAACAAATTTTTCATGAGAATTAAATGTTTAAAGTCGTACAGTTTATTTTTTTAAAAGATGAAATTGGTAAAATTCTGGCTGAAGTTGTATATATAGTTCATGGTGCGTTTGCTGATATTAGATGTATTCTCTAAATTTTCCATGTCTTGTACAACAGTTGTTATATTTCGTGGATAAAGCCAAGCATGAAAACCATGAAAATTGGAATCCCACAAATAAAAGTACTTTGAAAGTAATTCTATCAAATCTTTTAGGGTCCCCAAAAGCATTGATAAATACTGTCTGGTGTAATAATACAAGCCGTTTTGGACTAAAGAGTCGCCAAGAGCATATTGATATGAGATAGGGAGATCTACAATTGATGACAACTTCTTCTGGAGAAGAATATCTTTAATACAATAAAAGAAACACAAAGACAAGAACTGGTGCAACCAGAGACTAGAAATCTTTCCACCAAACATGTTTGAGAACAAATTTTGAGTTAATTTTGTGTTAATATATACTGTAAGCTGAAACTTATTGTTCCATGCTTGCTATTTCAACAGACCTTTTTTAAAGAAGGGTTTATTAGTGCAAATCATATGGTGAGGATAAATGTACCAAATTTAAAAATACATATTCATGTTTATGATAAACTCAGCATAGATACCAGGATTGAAATGTTATATGATTTTGGTTTTTTTAAGGGGGGGGGGGGGGGGGGGGGGGGGGGGTAATTCCATTTAATTATTTTAATTTTAAGAAAAAATACAAGATTGTTTTGATTCTTTCTAGCTTCAAAAACATTGTTAATCAAATTTTGATCTACTCGTTTATATTTATAACTTTTACTACATGTGTAAATGTACATTTCCCAACTTATTCGGTATTCAAGAGCTTGCAGCTCCTACTAAGACTTTGTAAAACGTCACCAGTGTCTGAGCAGAAAGTTGATGAACCAGGGGTATGTCAAAGAACGTCTCGTCCTTTTTCCAAAAAAGCTCATCGGAAGGTACCAAGACCTTGTTGATAAATATTCCATATCAACTTCACAAATAATACACGATGGTCCTGAAGTATAGCTTCTGCGTACTGACGTTGTTTATCATCTTTATAACGTGTTATAGTATTCTTTTATTTGTCTTTATTGATATTAATTTTACTGTCGTCTGTTTTTTGTGATATCCATTTGACCTGACTCTGTACTTATGTATCCCGTCATACTTTGAACAATAAAATTATTTTATATCTACCTGTGTGACGTCAAACGCGCGTTTCTACGCCAGTACTTAAAACCTTTCATCCTTTATGGGTGGATTTTACATAGATAGATAAAATTGTATAATAAAAAAGCAAAATGAGGATGTTAAATTTGATGTATGCCTTTTGCGCTTCTTTGTTACATTTGTTTGTTGACTGCTGTACCCCTTTTTTTGACATTTTTACCTATTGTGTCTGTTTGTTTTGTTCACGCATCATTGTCAATATAATGGAATTTGATGCGACTGTCATACAAGTGAGAGGTTTAGCTAGCTATAAAACCAGGTTCAATCCATAATTTTCTACATAAGAAAATGCCTGTACCAAGTCAGGAATATGACAGTTGTTATCCATTCGTTTGATGTGTTTGAGCTTTTGATTTTGCCATTTGATTAGGGACTTTCATTTTTGAATTTTCCTCGGAGTTCAGTATTTTTGTGATTTTACTCTTCATTGCAGGAGGTTGACGTCATGGGCAATAAATAATCCAAAATCTTCTCATTTGTCTGGTTTTTGTTGGAAAGTTGTGTCATTAGGAATCATATCACGTCTCCTTATTTCTACATAGCGATCAAGAAATGTGAGCTGTTTACTTTTCTGTTATTTGAACCTGTCCAAAAGCACAAAACAAGTAAATATCAAGTGGTGAGATACATTCTTTCGTTAGTCAACCCAAAAATGACACATATGATAATTGGGCTGAAACAAATGGAACATGAATGTAGTCCTTGAGTAACACAAATTTCCTGTTATAGTCATTAAATAGTTGTCATTTCTAAAATTAGTTTCAGATAAATGCAAAATTTCTTTAAAATTACCCTGATGCCTGCAAGAGTTGTTCAACCATCTTTACAAGGTACTGTTGTCTCTATAGTACATGGATTTGGATGTATAATTTCAGTTAATATCAGGTTATTGTTTCCAATAGCCGACTGTAAAACTCAGAAGACTGTAAAACACTAATGCTGTCAGACAACTTTACAATTCCAGAATACTGTGATTCATTAGTACTCACTAGCTAACTCTGTAATCTGTCCAGGGAACAGCAAGTTGTTGATTCCACTGGATGACTGCATGAAGACGAAAAAATGATCATGAAGTAAACTATTACAACTTCTTTTTTTTTATCTTTTTTCATTTGTGTAATATATGGTTGCAATGCTGCATCATTGGTGTCTAATGAAATAATTTTTGATTTATAAGGAGTTACAGATGCAGACTGTGGAATGATGAATCAACTATAATGAAAAGATGGGGTTTCCTAATTGCTGAAAGCAGTACAGTGAATTTTTATATGTTCAAATATCTGCATGTCCTTTTGATGTTTGGTCTATTGGCAAAAATACAAATCTACTTATGTTTATAAGATACACTGATCCGGGTATATTACTGACTTTACTGAGCAGAGATGAAAAAAAAATTGTAGGAGACTTAAAGCATAATATTCCTACATTCATAAATATACAATTAATATGCTTACAGTCACTTCATTTAAACTTAGTGGATAGTTGTCTCATTAACAAACATACCACATCTCCTTATTTTTATAAAGACAAAGTTCCATGCACAGTTGTTGAGTTATATATAGCAAGTATGATACAGTAAGATACAGTACTTAATGTTATTATATGATTAGATAGTGTGAAGATATAAATTTCTTATTACATGCATGATAAACAAGCTCACAGCCAGGATGTCTCCAAAGGGGGAGATTTGGGGTCATGATGCTCTGACTATAATAGTCAACTAAATTCTTAATCTCTACCTTAATATAGTCTTTAACATGTTTAAGATAACCATTGGTCTTTAAAAGTGGTACAGGTCCATCAAACAAACCCTCACCTCTGCTACAATTGTAATAGATATCTTATACTTTTAATAATGTATATGGAAAACATAAGTTGACCTCAATTTCCCTTCATTTAAGTGTTAGACATGAGTTTCATTAGTTCTGATATATTTAATAGGTAACAGAAAATCACTGAAGTTTAAATCTCATAAATCCTTTAAACCATAAAAATTCAATTTAAAAATCAAAACTGAGGAAATGGCATGAACTCTTAAAGGAGCAAGTTCAGGAGCATCTACAGGAGTTAGTGTCACCAGCTTTGCATGTACTGTAAATTCAGAAATTATTGCATGCATTTATTATTGCGATTTTGTCATTTTAGACTAAAATGCGATTTTAATTTTTGTAATATTGAGAAAAATCCTGTTTAATTCATACAAAAAATTTCAAAATGCGAGTTTAAATTATTGCAATTATTACCCTGTCGCATTTTGCGCAATAATAAAAACATCGCAATAATTTCTGAATTTACAGTATCACCCTCCATGGGAATCCACAGTCAGTCAAAATGTCATAATCAGGGATAGGATACAATCAGTAACTTAACAGAACGTACAACTATTCTAATATCTAAAGATCTAAGACCATGAAAACATGTCACAAGTGAGTTGACAGAGATATCATATTGGTTAAACACTTGGTAATGGTGACAGATAAACATGTGTAATATCGATCTCAGTATTCTTCATAATTCTGTCTCCCCTATTTTGTTTGAGGAGCACACCCCTGTTAAACATTAATAGCCAATAAGACATAACATACCTTGACAAATCTCTTTAAAATAATAGACTGATATACTTTTAATCGACCTAAAAAAACATAACTCAAATTTAGAGTCTTACGAAAAGAGTCTCTTGTAATATTTTAATGTTATCAAAATAATGGAACCAATGCATGCAAATTGAACTTTTTTTAACAGTTGTTAAATAATTTGTTGTACAAATGTATTAAATTTGTTCGTTAAGAATCAGTTATAAAGAGAGGTCTCATAGTAAAAGTCACTGCATACGGGAAAATATTGGCAACTTAGTGTACAGAAAGACAATAATTCAATAGCAGTAAATTTCTGAAGAGTTTGATAATATAAAGAATTTTTTCTTTTGTAAATAAACAAGAAAGTTCACGTACATTTGTTTTCTAGTAAAACTTAGCCATTCAAGTATATAAAACATATATTCAACTTTTGTTTCAATTTGAAGTTTTGAATGACATTAATATAAAAAATGCATTGAAACTGTTAAAAACTTAAAATCAACTTTAAAATTGTTATCTTTCACATATGTAAGGTATACTAAATATGACAATAGGAATGAACTCTCATTCATATGAAAAAATAACAAATATCAATATATTTTTCTAAATTCAGTAAAGTAAGGTTTAAATTCTAGCATGTAGACAATACATCTTTTTCTTTCTTAAAAATTCAAAAATACACAACTGATACACACTCCATTTCTTTTTAACAAAAAAGCTTTACTAAACTTACAATTGTGATTAATGATACTGTATCTCAAATGTTTATAAAAAAAAATTGAAAATAAAAGAATGTAATCTACATATTATATTTCAAAAATTCTCACCACATATGACAGCCCAATGAGAAAACATTACTGATTTAGATCTTCTACTGTCATAACAAACTGGACATCACCAGCAGAAAGAAATGTTTCAGCCATCTTGAAAACAAATGACTACAAAATTCAATTGTCATTTATATAAATAGTTATACAATTTGACCCTCAAAGAACTGCCAATGCTTCAACAATCTACACAATAAAATAAAATTACAAGCTCAAAATATTCGTAGAAGGTTTGCCATAAACCTGTTTTGCCTGTGACTGCTGTTGTTAAAGGTATTATTTCCATACCAGAGTTCAAGTCCATTTATAAGTCAAATTCAAAAAATAATTCTTAAGATGCTATTTCTTGACAATGAAGAAGGTTTGGTAAAATTCTATGATGTTTTTGTCAAGGTAATTAATGTAGGAACAAATCTTTTATCTGGACTATATCTTAATCTCTGACAAGACTTTGTTTGCAGAAGATTAATCATATTTAATATCTTAGTCTAGGAGTAATACCACCATTGATTTTTCCTTATTAGTCTTTGTTAAATTGAAGCTTTTCAAAAAATTGTGCAGAATTTATCTTTGTTTCAAATAAAGAAATACTTGGCATGAGTTAAGTTTTATCGTGTTCAGTAGTCTACAGTGAAAATTTCACATAACATTCCATTGCATATAAGATAATAACCATCACCGGAAGTAAACCAATCAAATTTTCACCCCTTTTTTTCTTGTTAACAAGCTTTAGTAACCATGTTGCCTGAAGTTTCAAAAATATTTTATAGAACTAGCAAATAAAACTAGAGGCGCTAAAGAGCCTGTGTCACTCACCTTGGTCTATGTGCATATTCAACAAAGGACACTCTCCAACATTGTAGACGAGAGCAAATTCATGATATAAATCTATGTTTTGTTGATTTCGTATTGCTGATCATTTAGTCTGTTAAGTGTCCCTTTTTTTCTTAAATTTTTGCTCAAAACACAAAAGAGGGTAAAAAAAAATTCCAATTTAAGGGCAATAACTCCTACAAAGAGTGACAGTCTACTAACAATATCAGCAAAATTTTACTTGTTAGTATAACTTGCCTTGTTAATCATTTTTGTGATTTAAGTGTCTATTTATCTATTATAGTTTTTACATATAAGGCAAAATGCAAAAAACAACAACGACACCGGACGACAGATGCCAAGTGATGAGAAAACCTTCCTTGGCCTTTAAGATTTACAAAAATTGTTAAAAATTGACTATAAAGGGCAATAACTCCTTAAGGGGTCAATTGACAATTTTGGTCATGTTGACTTATTTGTAGATCTTACTTAGCTGAACATTATTGCTGTTTACAGTTTATCTCTATCATATTCAAGATAATAACCAAAACCTGCAAAATTTCCTTAAAATTATTAATTCGGGGGCAGCAACCCAACAACAGGTTGTCTGATTTGTCTGAAAATTTGAGGGCAGATAGATTTAAACCGGATGAACATTTCTCCCCATATTGTATTCGCTCTAAATGCTTTAGTTTCAGAGATATAAGCCTAATACCCCTATGTTCTATTTTTAGCAATGGCGGCCATCTTGGTTGGCTGGTGGGATCATCAGACACATTTTTTAACTAGATACCTTAATGATAATTGCATATGTGGCCAAGCTTGGTTAAATTTGGCCTAGTAGTTTCAGAGAAGATTTTTGTAAAAGATTACAAAAATTTATGAACAATTGTTAAAAATTGACTATAAAGGGCAATAACTCCTTAAAGGGGCACTAGCTACGAGATATATAAAGAATTAAATTATGATTTTTTTTTTTGTTCAATCATTAATGAAAGTGAAATAATAATTCACTTTTAACAGCCAGTATGGTTCAATTTTGTCAAAATAAGCCAAGAAACATTGCTGATGAATTATTCACTTGCAAGTGAATAATTTGACCTCATTGAATCCGTATTCATGTGAACTTCAATTTAACCCCTTAGCTAGAGATGGATTAAGCATGATTTACGCATGTTTAGTTATTAAAAGAAAAGAATGTCAACATTGAAAGTGAAACAAAGGTAAATCATTTGATTGACTGATTGGATCAACAAATCAAAGCACCAAGGGCGCTATAGGCAGTTAATTAAAAAACCAAAGGCAAACTTGGCAGAAGTTCAGATGAATATTGTGGAAGAATTAGTGGAAATATTTATCTCAGGCATTATTCTCAGCTATTTCTGGTGTATCAAATAATGTTTGTACAGAAATGTGTACACTATCCAATCCTATCACTTTCAAAAGTTATTTCCAATTTATATTTTTAAAGATTCAGTCTGAGATTATGCACATACACTGTCCCATGTTAGGGGAGAGTTTTGTGCCAGCTTACATGTTTAAGCCGCCACATTTTGCATGTACCTGTCCATAGTGAGGACCCACTAATTTGGTGATTGTTGCTGTATATCATATTTATTTTTTATAATTGTTTTGTACATAAATCAGGATGCTTCAGTTTTATTGTTTTACATTTGTCAATTCATGGTCGTTTATAGCTTACTATGCAGTATAGGTTTTGCTAATTGTTGCAGGCTGCATGGAGGAATATTCTTATCAGAATAATAATTTCAATAATGGTGTCCAACAGTGGTGTATAAATTTAATTCCACTATGTACTAGAGTTTGAATATGCCATATTAGCGGTTTTAGTTGGATCAGCTGGTGCCACTAGTACTATGCACAATTATCAAATCATACCTGCCTACTAATATTCATGGTGACTTGCTCTGCCTACTAATATGCATGGAATAGTCCTATTTCAAGGCAAGTTCCCCTAAAATGTGTTTTTGACATTTAATCCACTCAGAATATTTCAAGATTGAGTGAAATAGCATGAAATTTAAAAAAACAAATAAAGAGTACATACAAGGTCAAAGGTGCATATGCAGCTTTCCATTTAGGAGTAATCCACCATTGAATTTCTACTATAAGTCTTTGTTAAATTGGCAATTTTCAAAAAAATTGTGTAGAATTTAAAAATGATTTATCTTTGTTTAAAATAAAGAAATACTATGCATGAGTAAAGTGTTATCCTATCCAGTACTACAGTGAAAATTAAGAAATAATTCAAGGAAGCCATAGATTTGTTGGAAATTTACACGTGGCCTGGGCAGTGATATTCAAATTTTATCCTGAGCGTTACCTTCCATGTCTAATTTTTATGTTGGGGATTTTCTAGCCAAATATATGGTATGCGATTTTCTTATTTTTGAAGGCCATACGATTCCTATGCTTATAACTGATGATATTCACTTCATTTGAACTTTTGTGGATAGTTGTCTCATTGGCAATCAAACCACATTTCCTTATTTTTATAATAGATATAAATCATGCTTTCCCCGACTAAAATAACTACTGTGCATACATAAATTTTTAGTGTGTATCAATTTTCCTAGATTGAGAAAAACTTGCATATTGGTGGATATTGGATTTCTTGGTTTTGCCAAACTCTGCATACAAAGCCTATTAAATAATTTGTAATTTGTTGAACATTTGAATTTGTGGTTCACCTGTACCCACGAAACCCATGAATATTGGTATCCAACGAATGATAATGAATCCACAGTAATCAAATTAGTAGTAAAATGCAAAAGGCATATAAGCAAATTATGATTATAAAACTGCTAGTATATGATGTTAAACAAATCTTACTGCCTTTAGGCATAAACTCCACAAGAAATGCTGTAAAAAGAATTAAAGTTAACATGATGGTATGGGTTATGCTCATTGTTGAAGATCATACAGGGACCTATAGTTGCTAACCATATACATCATTTGATTTCAGGTGAAGATTTATCTCATTGGCAATCATACTAATTCTTCTTATTTTCTATATATGTAGGACTCGGAGGTGCGATGGAGAGGCAGAATTGCGATGGTCACGCTGAAGTGCGATGGTCCACGCCGAAGTGCGATGGTCCACGCCGAAGTGCGATGGTCCTTTCGCTGAAGTGCCATGGTTTGGCATGCTGCTTGAATATTGTGACGTTTTCAAATACAATGTTACTTTTAAAAAAACAACATGGATTCGCAGGCAAGGAAAGAAAGAAATGAAAAAATAAACTTAAAACAGCTCTGAATTAGATTGTCCAATATCCAAAATCTAAGTACAATATTAGAATCAGCATATCAAAGAACCCCAAGAATTCAATTTTTGATGAAATCAGACAAAAGTTTAATCTAGGACCCTTTGGACCTCAATGTGGACCAATTTGATAAAGGAGCCCACAATCCAAAATCTCTCATTACATGGTTAGATTCAGCATTTCAAAGAACCCCATAAATTCAATTTTTGTTGAATCAAACAAAGTTTAATTTTGGACCCTGATTTGGACCAACTTGAAAACTGGGCCTAAAAATCTAATATTTAAATAGAGTTTAGATTCAGCATTTGAAAGAACCCTATATATATATTTAATTTATGTTGAAATGAAACACAGGTTAATTTTATCCATAATATTTTCTGTGCAAATGGAAATAACTCAAACTGGATAAATAGTTCTCTTAAATAAGATATGATGCAAGTTTTCAAATTATAATCAATAATATAATAACAACAATCAGTGATGACTATTAAAGTTCTCTAAAATTCGATATGATTTAACACTCAAACATTGTTAGAATCAGCATATCAAAGAACCAAAGAATACAATTTTTGATGAAATTAAACAAAAGTTTAATTTAGGATCCTTTGGACCTGAATGTGGTATTATCTTATTAATAATGAAAAGCTTGACCGTTTACAAGTTCTTAAACAGGAGGGGGTGGGGTGACCCAAGGGGACTCACCTTATATTTCATTTGATTTGTTTTATTGTCCCATACAAGAATATATTTGGTTTCGGGTTGGGGATCTTGACCATTAACAAGTTTTCAAAAAGAAAGGGGTGGGGGTTACCCCAGGGGACTTTCCAACAATTTCATTTGATTTGTTTTATTGTCCCATTCAAGAATATATATGGTTAAGGGGTGGGGATCTCGACCATTTACAAATTATCAAAAAGAAGGGGGGTGGGGGTTACCCACATGGACTTTCCCTATATTTCATTTGATTCTTTTTATTGTCCCATACAAGAATATATATGGATTAGGGGTGGGGATTTTGACCGTTTAAAAGTTCTCAAACAGGAGGGGGTGGGGTGACCCCAGGGGACTCACCTTTTATTTCATTAAATTTGTTTTATTGTCCCATACAAGAATATATATGGTTTAGGGGTAAGGATCTCGACCGTTTACAAGTTCTCAAACAGGAGGGGGGTGGGGGTGACCCAAGGGGACTCACCTTATATTTCATTTGATTTGTTTTATTGTCCCATACAAGAAAATATATGGTTTCCGGGTGGGGATCTTGACTGTTAACAAGTTTTAAAAAAAAAGGGGGGATGGGGGTTTCCCCAGGGGACTTCCCCTCAATTTCATTTGATTTGTTTTATTGTCCCATTCAAAATATTTATGGTTTAGGGGTGGGGATCTCAACCGTTTACAAGTTATCAAAAAGAAGGGGGGGGTGGGGGTTACCCCCATGGACTTCTTCTATATTTGATTTGATTTGATTTATTGTCCCATACAAGAATATATATGGTTTCGGGGTGGGGATCTTGACTGTTTACAAGTTTTCAAAAAAAAGGGGGGTGGGGGTGACCCCCCTGTACTTCCCCTATATTTCATTTGATTTGTTTTATTGTCCCATACAAGAATATATATGGTTTAGGGGTAAGGATCTCGACCGTTTACAAGTTCTCAAACAGGAGGGGGGTGGGGGTGACCCAAGGGGACTCACCTTATATTTCATTTGATTTGTTTTATTGTCCCATACAAGAAAATATATGGTTTCCGGGTGGGGATCTTGACTGTTAACAAGTTTTAAAAAAAAAAGGGGGGATGGGGGTTTCCCCAGGGGACTTCCCCTCAATTTCATTTGATTTGTTTTATTGTCCCATTCAAAATATTTATGGTTTAGGGGTGGGGATCTCGACCGTTTACAAGTTATCAAAAAGAAGGGGGGGTGGGGGTTACCCCCATGGACTTCTTCTATATTTGATTTGATTTGATTTATTGTCCCATACAAGAATATATATGGTTTCGGGGTGGGGATCTTGACTGTTTACAACTTCTCAAAAAGAAGAGGTTGGGGATGACCCCCATGGACTTCCCTTATTTATTAATAATGAAAAGCTTGACCGTTTACAAGTTCTTAAACAGGAGGGGGTGGGGTGACCCAAGGGGACTCACCTTATATTTCATTTGATTTGTTTTATTGTCCCATACAAGAATATATATAGTTTCGGGTTGGGGATCTTGACCATTAACAAGTTTTCAAAAAGAAGGGGGTGGGGGTTACCCCAGGGGACTTTCCCACAATTTCATCTGATTTGTGTTAATGTCCCATACAAGAATATATATGGTTTAGGGGTGGGGATCTCGACTGTTTACAAGTACTCAAACAGGAGGGGGTTGGGGTGACCCCAGGGGACTCGCTTAGGAAATAGATAATTTTCAAATAAATCTGTCACACCAATTTTTATTGTGAGATAAGACAAGTCATAAAATAATAACTAGAGATAAATATTTTAAAATTCCACTTTTGGATATTAAAAATGGATTTGATGTGTTTTATTGTAACATACAAGAACATAGGTATAGGGTTTCAGGGTGGGGATCTTGACCGCTTACAAGTTATCAAAAAGAAGGGGGAGGTAGTTACCCCAATGGTCTTCCCCTATATTTCACTTGATTTGTTTTATTGTCCCATAGAGAACGAAACCCAATTTCGGGACATACAGCATACGTACTTACAGACAGACAAGGGTAAAACTTAATGCCCCCTCAACTACATGCATAAAAGTGTGGCAAACTGATTCGCCAAACTGAAGGACAAACAGACAGAAAGACAGACAGACAGACAGACAGACACACAGCCTACCAAAAAAGTTTCAAACAATTTAACAATGATATTTCGCCAATAACTCAAATTTATTTCCATGAACCAGTAACAAAACACCAAAATAATTCTCTAAAATTAGATATGACTTAACCACTCATAAATCTCTAAAATTAGATATGATTTTATATCTATCAATTAAACACATCACTTTTCAAAACAAATAACTCAAACTTATTTCCAAAAACCAGTAAAAAACCAGCAAAATACTTCTCTAAAATCAGATATGATGTTATATCTATTTCCATATTATAATCAAATTTAATTAATAGTTGCTAATATTGTTTCTTTCATGTGTCAAAAAATAATACAGATCTGCAACTTATCTATCAATGTCAAAAACTTTATCTTATAATAAAAATAGATTATTATCTAATTAAAAACAAGTTTAGATTCAGCACTTGAAAGAACCCTATATATATTTAATTTATGTTCAAATATAACACACACAAACTGATTAATTTTCCCAGGGGACCTGCCCTTTATTTCATATGATTTGTTTTTTTGTCCCATACAAGGATATATATGGTTTAGGAGCGAGATCTCGACCATTTACAAGTTCTTAAACAGGAAGAAGGTGGGAATGACCCCAAGGAACTCACCTTTTATTTCATTTCATTTGCTTTATTGTAACATACAAGAATATATATGGTTTCGCGGTGGGGATCTTGACCGTTTACAAGTTTTCAAAAAAAAGGAGAGTAGGGGTTACCCCAGGGGACTTCCCCTAAATTTAATTTGCTTTATTTTATTGTCCCATACAAGAATATATATGGTTTAGAGGTGGGGATCTCAACCGTTTAGAAGTTTTCAAAAAGAAGGGGGTAGTGTTTACCCCCGTGGACCTCCCCTATATTTCATTTGATTTGATATATTGTTCCATATATACTAGAATATATATGGTTTCTGGGTGGGAATCTTGACCGTTTACAAGTTATCAAATAAAAAGGGGGTAGGGGTTACCCCAATGGACTTCCCCTATATTTCATTTGATTAGTTTTATTGTCCCATACAAGAATATATATGGTTTAGGGGTGGGGATCTCGACCGTTTACAAGTTCTTAAACAGAAAGAAGGTGGGGATGACCCCAGAGGACTTGACTTTTATTACATTTGATTTGTTTTATTGTAACATACAAGAATATATATGGTTTCAGGGTGGGGATCTTGACTGTTTACAAGTTTTCAAAAAAAAAAAGGGGTGGGGACTTCCCCTAAATTTCAATTGATTTGTTTTATTGTCCCATACAAGAATATAAATGGTTTAGGAGTGGGGATCTCAACCTTTTACAAGTTTTTAATAAAATGCTCTGCTGGGCGCAGCTTGATACGACCGCAGAGGTCGAACCCTTAACAGTTGGGGCAAGTATGGACAAGGCATTCAAGCTTGATACAGCACTGAATTTGGATTGTGATTAAATATTTGACACAGCATAGGTTTCTGACACAGAATGAATCTGGTCTAAGATCTTAAAATTTTTTAATTTACCTATTCAAACCATATCATTATTATTTGCTTTTATATATAAATCAGAATTCTAATATGACGTGCTTCTTTCGCTTTGTAAACAACACCGTGATAAAATTCTCGATATATCTATACTTAGCGCAGACTCCAAGATGTACATAATAATGGCTGTTAAAATATACCTCCCACGTAAATCCACATGTATCGTAACCTATGTGCAAACGCTATGTCGATTTCGCTGTGTTAAAAATTACAATTAAAAAAAATTCACAGAACCTTTTTTCTTATTCTGAGGCATAACAAAAAGAACTTATGCATTAGAGATCGGAAAATGTACAAAATCAAAATAAATAAAAATTCCACGAAATTCCATGAATGTTTTTGGCGCATTAACGTCATTTCAAAACATGACGTCATATGAATGAAAACGACAAAGCTGAAGGGTTTTCCTTTGCGTTTACCTTCTAAACTCGGATAATATTGCATTAAAATAAAATTTTGAGGTAGGTGTTACTTTTTTTTCTATTCTATTGCATTATTCAAACATTTACTGATTTCAGCAAGTCAACATGGCGGCTCCTTGGTTACAAAATGTCAACAGTGAATTTGACGGTAGCTTATGTAAATTAAAAATGTCAAATGTTGGGTTTGAGAATTAAAAGAATCAATCACTTTTTTCTAGCGGTTATTTAAGAAATGATTCATGCCAGCTACAGATTTATTAGATTTTTTTGTACATTTATCTAACAGTGGGTAAAATAGAACAGCCACACACACGGCATACCCACCCTCGCTTCAGTTTTTCAATGACAGAATTTGTCCTATTAGAATCGAAATAATTCATGGAAGCCATAGATTTGTTGTAAATTTACACATGGCCTGGGCCGTGTGTAAATTTCCAACAAATCTATGGCTTCCATGAATTATTTCTTAAATAACCAATTTAAAATGGAAAATTTTAAAGAAAAAAAAAGGAAAACTAGAGACTCTCAAGAGCCTGTGTCCTTCACCTGACTCTACTTTGGTTTTAGAAATCATGTAAAGATAGATAAAAATCATAACAGATACCCAAATAATGATTGAGGCCAAAATTGGTTTAATATTTGTCCCGTTATCTAATAAAATATCCTATTGGCCATCTTGAACAGTAAATCAACACTTGGTCAGCACCTCATAAGGAACATTCATGCCAAGTTTGGTTTCATTCCATTCAGTGGCACTCTAAAAGAAGACATTTGTATGTATTTCCCATAGAGTCCTATGTTAAACTAAGTCACCCACTGGCGGCCATCTTGGATGATGGACTGACTAAAGTAACAACACTTGGTCAGCACCTCATAAGGAACATTCATGCAATGTTTGGTTTCATTCAATTCATGGGTTCTCTAAAAGAAGACATTTGTATGTATTTCCCATAAGGTCCTATGTTAAACTAAGTCCCCCGCTAGCGGCCATCTTGGATGATGGATCGGCTGCAAAGAAACAACACTTGGTCAACACCTCATAAGGAACAATCATGCAATGTTTAATTTCATTCAATTCAGTGGTTCTCTAAAAGAAGACATTTGTATGTATTTCCCTAAGGGTCCTATGTTAAACTAAGTCCCCCTCTGGCAGCCATCTTGGATGATGGACCAACTGCAAAGTAACAACACTTGGTCAGCACCTCATAAGGAACATTCATGCAATGTTTTGTTTCATTCTATTCAGTGGTTCTCTAAAAGAAGACATTTGTATGTATTTCCCTTAGGGTCCTATGTTAAACTAAGTCCACCGCTGGTGGCCATCTTGGATGATGGACCGACTGCAAAGTAACAACACTTGGTCAGCACCTCATAAGGAACATTCATGCCATGTTTGGTTTCATTCCATTCACTGGTTCTCTAAAGGAAGACATTTTTTATGTATTTCCCATAGGGTCCTACGTTAAACTAAGTCCCCCGCTCGCGGCCATCTTGGATGATGGACAGACTGCAAAGTAACAACACTTGGTAAGCACCTCATAAGGAACATTCATGCCATGTTTGGTTTCATTCCATCCACTGGTTCTCTAAAAGAAGACATTTGTATGTATTTCCCTTAGGGTCCTATGTTAAACTAAGTCCCCCGCTTATGGCCATATTGGATGATGGATGGGCTACAAAGTAACAACACTTGGTCAGCACCTCATAAGGAACATTCATGCCATGTTTGGTTTCATTCCATTTACTTGTTCTCTAAAAGAAGACATTTGTATGTATTTCCCATAGGGTCCTATGTTAAACTAAGTCCCCCGCTGGCGGCCATCTTGGATGATGGATCAGCTGCAAAGAAACAACACTTTGTCAACACCTCATAAGGAACATTCATGCCATGTTTGGTTCCATTCCATTTAGTGGTTCTCTAAAAGAAGACATTTGTATGTATTTCCTGTAGGGTCCTATGTTAAACTAAGTCCCCCGTTGGCGGCCATCTTGGATGATGGATTGACTGCAAAGTAACAACAGTTGGTCAGCACCTCATAAGTAACATTCATGCCATGTTTGGTTCCATTCCATTCAGTGGTTCTCTAAAAGAAGACATTTGTATGTATTTCCCATAGGGTCCTATGTTAAACTAAGTCCCCCGCTGGCGGCCATCTTGGATGATGGACCAACTGCAAAGTAACAACATTTGGTCAGCACCTCATAAGGAACATTCATGCCAAGTTTGGTTTCATTCCATTCAGTGGTTCTCTAAAAGGAGACATTTCTATGTATTTCCCATATGGTCCTATGTTAAACTAAGTCACCCATTGGCGGCCATCTTGGATGATGGATCGGCTTAAAGTAATAACACTTGGTCAGCACCTCATAAGGAACATTCATGCCAAGTTTGGTTTCATTCCATTCAGTGGTACTCTAAAAGAAGACATTTGTATGTATTTCCCATAGGGTCCTATGTTAAACTAAGTCCCCCCCCCCTGGCGGCCAGCTTGGATAATGGACTGACTGCAAAGTAACAATACTTGGTCAGCACCTCATAAGGAACATTCATGCCATGTTTGGTTTCATTCCATTCACTGGTTCTCTAAAAGAAGACATTTGTATGTATTTCCCATAGGGTCCTATGTTAAACTAAGTCCCCCACTGGCGGCCATCTTGGATGATGGATCGGCTTAAAGTAATAACACTTGGTCAGCACCTCATAAGGAACATTCATGCCAAGTTTGGTTTCATTCCATTCAGTGGTTCTCTAAAAGAAGACATTTGTATGTATTTCCCATAGGGTCCTATGTTAAACTAAGTCCCCCCCCCCCCCTGGCGGCCATCTTGGATAATGGACTGACTGCAAAGTAACAACACTTGGTCAGCACTTCATAAGGAACATCCATGCCATGTTTGGTTTCGTTCAATTCAGTGGTTCTCTTAAAGAAGACATTTGTATGTATTTCCCTTAGGGTCCTATGTTAAACTAAGTCCCCCGCTGGCGGCCATCTTGGATGATGTACCGACTGCAAAGTAACAACACTTGGTCAGCACCTCATAAGGAACATTCATGCCATGTTTGGTTTCATTCAATTCAGTGGTTCTCTAAAAGAAGACATTTGTATGTATTGTCCATACGGTCCTATGTTAAACTAAGTCCTCGGCTAGCGGCCATCTTGGATGATGGATCGGCTGCAAAGAAACAACACTTGGTCAACACCTCATAAGGAACATTCATGCCATGTTTGGTTTCATTCAATTCAGTGGTTCTCTAAAAGAAGACATTTGTATGTATTTCCCTTAGGGTCCTATGTTAAACTAAGTCCCCCGCTGGCGGCCATCTTGGATAATGGACTGACTGCAAAGTAACAACACTTGGTCAGCACCTCATAAGGAACATTCATGCCATGTTTGGTTTCATTCCATTCACTGGTTCTCTAAAGGAAGACATTTGTATGTATTTCCCTTAAGGTCCTATGTTAAACTAAGTCCCCTGCTGGCGGCCATCTTGGATGATGAACAGACTGCAAAGTAACAACACTTGGTTAGCACCTCATAAGGAACATTCATGCCAGGTTTGGTTTCATACCATTCACTGGTTCTCTAAAAGAAGACATTTGTATGTATTGTCCATACGGTCCTATGTTAAACTAAGTCCTCGGCTAGCGGCCATCTTGGATGATGGATCGACTGCAAAGAAACAACACTTGGTCAACACCTCATAAGGAACATTCATGCCATGTTTGGTTTCATTCAATTCAGTGGTTCTCTAAAAGAAGACATTTGTTTGTATTTCCCTTAGGGTCCTATGTTAAACTAAGTCCCCCGCTGGCGGCCATCTTGGATAATGGACTGACTGCAAAGTAACAACACTTGGTCAGCACCTCATAAGGAACATTCATGCCATGTTTGGTTTCATTCCATTCACTGGTTCTCTAAAGGAAGACATTTGTATGTATTTCCCTTAGGGTCCTATGTTAAACTAAGTCCCCTGCTGGCAGCCATCTTGGATGATGGACAGACTGCAAAGTAACAACACTTGGTTAGCACCTCATAAGGAACATTCATGCCAGGTTTGGTTTCATACCATTCACTGGTTCTCTAAAAGAAGACATTTGTATGTATTGTCCATACGGTCCTATGTTAAACTAAGTCCTCGGCTAGCTGCCATCTTGGATGATGGATCGGCTGCAAAGAAACAACACTTGGTCAACACCTCATAAGGAACATTCATGCCATGTTTGGTTTCATTCAATTCAGTGGTTCTCTAAAAGAAGACATTTGTATGTATTTCCCATAGGGTCCTATGTTAAACTAAGTCCCCCGCTGGCGGCCATTTTGGATAATGGACTGACTGCAAAGTAACAACACTTGGTCAGCACCTCATAAGGAACATTCATGCCATGTTTGGTTTCATTCAATTCAGTGGTTCTCTAAAAGAAGACATTTGTATGTATTGTCCATACGGTCCTATGTTAAACTAAGTCCTCGGCTAGCGGCCATATTGGATGATGGATCGGCTGCAAAGAAACAACACTTGGTCAACACCTCATAAGGAACATTCATGCCATGTTTGATTTCATTCAATTCAGTGGTTCTCTAAAAGAAGACATTTGTATGTATTTCCCTTAGGGTCCTATGTGAAACTAAGTCCCCCGCTGACGGCCATCTTGAATGATGGACCGACTGCAAAGTAACAACACTTGGTCAGCACCTCATAAGGAACATTCATGCCATGTTTGGTTTCATTCAATTCAGTGGTTCTCTAAAAGAAGACATTTGTATGTATTGTCCATACGGTCCTATGTTAAACTAAGTCCTCGGCTAGCGGCCATCTTGGATGATGGATTGGCTGCAAAGAAACAACACTTGGTCAACACCTCATAAGGAACATTCATGCCATCTTTGGTTTCATTCCATTCACTGGTTCTCTAAAGGAAGACATTTGTATGTATTTCCCTTAGGGTCCTATGTTAAACTAAGTCCCCTGCTGGCGGCCATCGTGGATGATGGACCGACTGCAAAGTAACAACACTTGGTCAGCACTTCATAAGGAACAGTCATGCAATGTTTTGTTTCATTCAATTCAGTGGTTCTCTAAAAGAAGACATTTGTATGTATTTCCCTTAGGGTCCTATGTTAAACTAAGTCCCCAGCTGTCGGCCATGTTGGATGATGGACCGACTGCAAAGTAACAACACTTGGTCAGCACCTCATAAGGAACATTCATGCCATGTTTGGTTTCATTCCATTCACTGGTTCTCTAAAGGAATACATTTGTATGTATTTCCCATAGGGTCCTATGTTAAACTAAGTCCCCCGCTGGCGGCCATCTTGGATGATGGATCGGCTACAAAGTAACAACACTTGGTCAGCACCTCATAAGGAACATTTATGCCATGTTTGGTTTCATTCCATTCACTGGTTCTCTAGAAGAAGTTCAAAATATAAAAAGTTAATGACGACAACAGACGACGACGGACGACAGATGCCAAGTGATGAGAAAAGCTCACTTGGCCCTTTGGGCCAGGTGAGCTAAAAAGGAAAAAAAATCCCCCCCCCCCCCAATTTTTTGAACCCCCTTATGATTCATCACCCCCAAACTCAATCCCAGCCTTCCCTTTTTGGCCCCTTATTCCTAAACGTTTTGGGCAATTACCCCCAAACTCAATTCCAGCTTTTCCTTTGTGATATGGAACCTTGCAGTACAATTTCAGAAAGATCCATACACTTACACATAAGTTATTGTCATGAAACAAGAAAAATGCATGTTTTTTGCCCCTTTTTTGGCCCCTAATTTCTAAAATTTGAGGCGATTACCATGATTACCCCTAAAATCAATCCCAGCATTCCCTTTGTGATATGGAACCTTGTAGTACAATGTCAGCGAGATCCATACACTAACACACAAGTTATGTCTGGAAGTTACAAAAATGCTAATTTTTGGCCCCTTTTTGGCCCCTAATTCCTTAACTGTTGGTACCATAACCCCCAAAATCAATCCCAACCTTCCTTTTGTGGTATTGGACCTTATGGTAAAATTTCATAGAGATCATTCACTTAAACTAAAGTTAGATTGCGAAAATCAATATGTCTTCGGACGACGACGCCGGACGACAACGACGATATCATACCAATATACGACCGCAAAATTTTTTTGCGCGGTCGTATACAAAGAAGGGGGTGGGGTTAACCACCGTGGACTTCCGTTAAATTTCATTTGATTTGTTTTATTGTCCCAAAAAAGATTATATATAGTTTAGGGGTGGGGATCTCAACCGTTTACAAGTTTTCAAAAAGAAGGGGGTGGGGTTTACCCTCGTGGATTTCCCCTAAATTTTATTTGATTTGTTTTATTGTCAAATACAAGAATAAATATTGTTTAGGGGTGGGGATCTCAACCATTTACAATTTCTCAAACAGAAGGGGGTGGGGGGTTACCACAATGGACTTCCCCTTTATTTCATTTGATTTCTTTTATTGTCCCATACAAAAATATATATGGTTTAGGGGTGGGGATCTCAACCGTTTACAAGTTCTCAAACAGACACGCTGGGGGTGACCCCAGGGGACTCACCTTTTATTTCATTTAATTTGTAACATACAAGAATATATATGGTTTCAGGGTGGGGAGTTTGCACATTTACAAGTTTTCAAAAAAAAGGAGGGTAGCTGTGAACCCGAGGACTATCCCAATATTTCATTTGATTTGTTTCATTGTCCCATACAAGAATATATATGGTTTAGGAGTAGGGATCTCAACAGTTTACAAGATAAAAGCACATTATCAAATTGAAAAGGGGGTAGGGTTAAGAATATATATGATTAATGGACACTTAATTATCTACAAAATGTCTAATAATGAACAGTAAATTCCAAACTTCATTTATACAGTAATACTAGTAAGTTTCAAACTGTATATATACAGTCCTACAGATCTTATCAGAAAACAGAAAATTTTCAAATAAATCTGTCACTCCAATGATTATCATATGCTAAAATATTTCCAAGATCTAATTAATAATGAAAATAAATCATTATCATATGCTGAAATATTTATAATATCTAACTGAACAGAACTATGGTTGTTTAATATAGTACTCTAACATAATTAATAATGTAATAATCTTTAAAATGTCTAATGATATAGCTTATAATCATTACCACTTAGGAAATAGATAATTTTCAAATAAATCTGTCACTCCAATTTTTATTCTGAGATAAGACAAATCATAACATGATAACAACAGTAAAATATTTAAAAATTCTACTTTTGGATATTAAAAATGGCGATAACTCACAAAGGAGATATACTAAAATCTTGAAAATTAACAGAGACCTTCATTAAGTCCCAGGAAACAACATATTTAAATTAGAAAAAAAATTGTTAAAGCGTTTTCATGTTATTGTGCTGACACTGTTTAGCAACCGCCCAGCCGCCCGCCGTATATCACCATTTTAATAACCGATATTTCCTTCGAAAATCCGGTTAATAAAATGTAACGAACAGTTTTGAGCAGTACAGGTGGAGGTTACAAAATTATGTTTAACCATTTCAGGCAGAAAATCATGGGGAGGAAAGCAACTGAAAGATGAACTTGGGACAGCAAATGTGCTAACCAGTGTTCGGAAGTATGCCACAAACTTTTAGCACACAATAGATAAAATATATTGATTTAGATATAAATTTTGACTTCTCTTCAAGTATGCGTCACATGATTTGTGTAGACAATTTAATGATAAAATTAATTATTAGCTATGTTTTTGCTAAATAAAGTTGATATAATGTTGTTTTATTCCCGTGATAAATCCTGCTTTATAAGAACACTGGCACTCTAGCATAATGTTATTGTGGTTACAGTGTTAATCTTCTACAACAAGTTCAGCCGAAAATAAACCCGACTGGTCCCTATGTGTACTTCCAAATTTCTCCACCTCAGCCAGAAGCTATATGTCAAGCATAAATATAATCGGCTAATTTTTACTTCTTGGACACTGTTCCGACATCAGATAAATGAATGAATGATTGTTGGGAGAAATTTCTAAGTTTGTCATGATGTGAACAAGTTATATTTTATGAAATGAGATGGACCCTGCTCAGTACTATATATAGACACATACGCTGGACCTTTTTATATCGCCCATGAACACCCCATAAAAAGACATTTTCTTCCACTAAAACCCATTAATATGCTTATCTGAACCATCCAATCTGACTCCATACTGTTACGTGCTAATCGGAGAATTGGCAACTGTAAAATTAGATTTTAAAAAATCTTTGGTTTGACCTGAACAGAAATTAAACGATCTTCCAAATGCGAGGCTAGCAGCTACTTTGGTCAAATCTTAATGATGTTATTTCATGCAGCCCATGTACATTTTGCATTTTACTCAATGTCACAGGAAGACCATCGCACTTCAGTGTAGCCACCATCGCAGGTCATAGTAGCTATTAACAAGTTAATGTCACAATGTCACCATCGCACTTCAGCGTGTTAACCAACGCACTTTAGCGTGGACCATCGCACTTCAGCGTGACCAACGCGGTTATGAGTCCTACATATATATATATATATACACAGCCATGTATCACCATCACTGCTGGTGATCCAATGAATAAATCTGTTGTAGAGTTGTCACTGGTTCAGACGTACTTATAAATATAATTATTTCTGTGACTGTATCTTGCATTAATTTTTAGGATCCTTTACAATAGATATATTTATAGATTATTGCTATTTTACCTATGACGATGTTGTCAATTTCATGTCAATTTCATTAGCAACGGCACATGCCTCCTTAGTTTCTAGCAATAATTTTCATATCACTCGACTCCGCTGAGAAAGGAAATTATCAGTCAGTAAGATCAAAGGAAATTTTTCGTAAAATAGCGATAATGTAGCTTATCTGTAACAATTCCATATTCATGCCTTATATATCATGTAGTGTATTACGATGCTAGATTAAAACTGATGAGGAAAGGTAATACCCGGCCACCAAAAGCTTTATTTTTAAGCCTAGGTGGTCGTGTGGTCTAGCGCCTCGGATACAGTGTAGGCGATATGGTGTCACGATATCTCAGTAGCATGAGTTGGAATCCCAGCGAGGGAAGAACAAAAAAATTTGTTTTTACAGATCTAACATTGTTGGGCTGATGTTTAGACGAGTTGTATATATATATATGACAACAATCTTAAAGCACCTAGGACATATTAAAGACTTACTAATGCAACATTTTCATTACATAGCAGAAGAGTTCACTGGTTTTCTTCCTCGTTCACTGCACCAATTAGTTGACAGTTAGTTGACCTATAAATAAATTTATTTTAAAAGATTTCACAAGTATATTGCCTTGATTGCAAAAGATAAAAATTCGAATACAAGTTACAATGTTAACAAGTCTGTTAATATCCTCCTAAAATACTTGTACCTTCCTATCTGCAAAACAATTGCTCTTATATGAAAATGTCTATGTGGGAAGGATTTTGATTAGTTTTAATTTTCCATAATTTTTTTATATATACTGTTATAGGTTTATATCTTTGTAATGTTTGCTTCTAACTCCTTCTCACCACCTTGAAGATGTTTCTATACCTCCTATACATAATCATGTGTCTCTTTTTGCCTGTTTGCACTGACTGTTGTAATAGAGCTGTTGATGTAATTTGTTCCAGTTAATCCTATAGTCAGCTGATTTAAAGTTAGGGTTTTTCAGGGAAAAAAACATTCTTTCACATTTTCCATAGGCTCAAATATAAAATAAGTCAATGGCGAGGAAAGAAAAAAGTAACAACTCCATGTATGAATTTTATAATTAACTTATGTTTCTAATATGGTTAAAATGGGTTGAGTAATCATCATGAACATGATTTTTTCTGTATATTTTCAAACAAAATATGAAGCACTCAGGTCTTCTACTTTCTGAAATATGCATTTGTACACAAATAGTTTACTCTGCTGTCAATGCCGACAGATAGCAATCCTTATATCTTGCATTCTGCAGCTTTCTCAGAAATTAATGGAACTTTAAACTATTTTGAGAGTAAAATGTAACTGTCTTGTTTTATAAAATAGAAGATTTAGATCACAATAGCTATAAATCTGATGTTTGGACCATGCGAAATCAATACGTTTACTCGATTTTTCTCAGAACATAAATGAAACTCACCTAAATCAAATTGGTAAAAGAACTTCCCCACTTTAGTAATTTCTTGTATTGCCAATGGACATTGATAAACGTGTTTGTTAACTTCTTCAGAATGTCCCATATGTCTTCTCTTGTAGCACCTCCAAAGTGGCAAATACAGTTGACATGTAATGCCTCATCTGAGTAATCCTTTTTGATAATTCTGCCTTCTTTCAAATTTTGTTTACACTTTTCCAGCCGCATACATGAAAGTTTGAATCTTTAATATAAGGGAAATACATATAAATTAGTTTGTTTAACTCCTGCTGCTTGTCTAATGTACTGATCTGTTAGCTTTGTCATGGCCTTCCATGTGTCTTCAGGGATGAGAATTGAGAGAAGTTGACTAACACATTTACCAGATTGATATGTCAATTTATATTTCTGAAAAAGTTCCCACTCCTCTGGGTTTTTTACCTTTTTCATTTGGTTTTCATCTACCCATGCATCCTCCTTTGCATCTATCCATTCCTTTAAAGTGAGTCTGCTTGGTTCCCCTCCTCTTTTTGCATGGAATAATGTTAGTCTACTAACTATAAGATCTCTGAGAAAGGTATATATTCATTTGGTTCTAAAAACTTATAAGGGTCATCCAACTCTTTATTTGTGTTGAGATAAACTGTCTAAGCATATTAATGTCATCCTATACTGGTAACTGTTGAGGTCGTTTCAAGTTTTCTTGCCTATTTTTTTTTGCAATTATATACTCAGCATCACTAAATATTTCTCCTTTATAATATTCTAATAATGTTTGAAATCATCAACTTTACTCATTTCATTTTTCTTGGTTTGTAAAATATATTGTCCCTTTAAGTGTGAAAGGACATTCTGTATAAGATGACCAACACCCTTTTTCAGTCCTGACTTCATCCCTCCATCATCTTTCGCTGCCATTGAATAAATTCCATCCATAAAAACAGAAAAGTTCTCCATTTTAAAAGATCTAATGCAGATATTACAGTTATACCCGATTTCTCAGCCTCTCCTTTTACATAGAAATATAAATTGGCGATTGTTCTCATCTGCTTCATAATGCTTTTCCTATTTTGCTGAGACTTGTCTTTTCTTGATACCATCTTCCTATATTAATGAAAAAGGAACTCAAAATATCTTCCTTATATTCTTCTGTGTGTTTGACATCTTTAACAGTTTCCTTGGGTATAGCAACAGGTACCCTAGTGTATCCTTCTGCTGCAAAACATTTTACTTTGAAATTCTTCATATGTTCTTTTACAAAAAAAACGTTGCAAGAAGAGCACATTACTCTTTTCTCTATCTCACCATCTCTGTCTTTTCTTGGTTTTCGTTCTTTAATAGATTTTTTTCGATAAAATTATCCTCTTTCATTTTCAATAAGTTATAATTAAGGTAGCCTTTTCTCTTTAACATATCAAATGCCTGGTTTCTATCCCTTGGTGGGAGTTGCATTGCAACTATTACATCCTCTTCTCCTTTATATATTGTTTTTAGATGTCTGGTCAGATGAGTTTGAAATTTTCAACAAAACACACAAGGTCTTTTTGGTTTGCCAATCGCTGCAAGAATTGAATTATTATTATATTATATTTTATATACATATATGATACTTGCTAACTGGCAACTTTGAAGACTTCCTTTGACAAATTGTAGCTATATGCAGCTAATATTTTGTTTTATTATGTACCTGACATATGACTTAAAACATACATTTCTTAAATTCTAATATTATTTAAGTTCTTACACATCCTTGGCTCTCACATTTTTTGGTTTGAGAAATCCTGAAAAAGCTAGGCAAATCCAGAAACTTGCTTCAGAAGCACCAAAGGAGTATGTTTCATAAGGGTTATATTTGGCTCCAAATGATGTCCATTGTTTCAAGATAATAAATATTTCAAGCTGATGAGACACATAAGAAGGTGAATTTTTTTCTTATAAAGCGATAAAATTTACAACCAAAACAGGCCATACAAAAGTAGAGATTTTGGTGTAATTTGATAAAATTCTCTGGAATTCAAAACATATTAGGTCCATAAAACATTAGAGTGCAGGCATTGACAAACTAAATATTGTCAAAAGTTTGTAAGTCAAATATGGAAAGTGTTATCACAAACAGTATGTGAAAAGATAATTTCTGTTAACAAATGTACATGCATGTTTCCAGCCCGAAAAATCAATGGAAATTTTGACCTTTTTTTTTTTAAACTGATATGGAAAAATAAATTATGTGACATTATGAAAATAATGCTTATATGTAAATTTTCAACAAAAAGATGCATCTTCCATATATAATTATCATTTTAGTACTGATTCATTATGATAATTAGTCAACAAATCCTTATTTGAAATTTAAGCTGGAAATAGGGGCCATATGAGGACCTTATTTTCATTAATGTAAAAAAACATATAAGTATGCAGCAAATATGATGAAGAGGAGTGTACAAAGCTGAAAATGTTGCACAGAGTAAAATCTAATATAATATGAAGTTTGGTATCAAATATGAAGAAACCGTGGTTTGTAGTTGTTGAGGAAAATGCTTCTAACATTTCTTATACTTGCATCAATCAGAGGAACATATATTAATATGCATGAGGCAAACAGGAAGTAGGTTACAGATCTCAAAATCTGTCTCACAGTATAAATAACTAATTTGAAGTTTGGTACCAAACATTTAACAGACATTAACATTCTATAGAAATTATTTACATAAATGGAACAAAGGATAGTTTAAAACAGGCATTTAGTCTTAGATGCATGATTTTTTTTAATGAAGGGGTCAAATGACAATATTGGTCATGTTGACTTATTTGTAGATCATACTTTGCTGAACAATTTTACTAAAAATATATAATTTGATACAGTAAGAATCAATGAACGGAACTAAGGACTGACACATAAAACAGAAAACATAATACCCTGAACTATCATATGCAGATTTTCAAAAATAATTGAAGTCAAAGTTGTCGGTTGTTTTATCAGTGGAGTGCTAATCAAGTTTTATATAAAAATGAACTTTAATTTTATGTACCTCATCTGGCAAAAAGCCCTGTAAAAAAAAACAACTTTTTAACGTTATGCTGATGTTACCAATGGTGCCTAATGTGTCATTTGTACCAACTCGTGTCCATTGCCACACTTCTGATATACCTAAAAGTAAAAAAAATAAATGTTAACTAGAGATAATATGTGCAGCTGATCCTGATGACAATAGATTCACTCTATGGAGGACATATAGTTTGAAAGCAAACATGCACTTTTTCAATTTTATGTTCTCAAAATCATGTTTTCTTGAGCAGCAGTATCATACCAACAACATATCTTAATCCTACCTGCCAAATTATAAATAAATCGTTTCTAGTTGGTGGTCATCCTGTTGGTAGTTTCTGCTCTAATAAGGAATTCATTTGTGCATTTCAGTGAAATGAAATATCGTCTAGATAGACAAAAACCAAATAAAACTGTTTTATCCCCACCACATTTTGTGCCATCCCTATATTAAGTCAGGCTATCTGGATCATGGGCTATTAGTTTTTAGAAATTTTTCTTAAGATTTAGTTGGTGGTGGATGTGGTCTGTTGTAATACAGGTATCAAATATTAAAAGTGATTCTCTTTTATTATCTTTATGTATCGTTATATTCACAAATTTGCTGTATAAATAGTAACTTACAAGTGCTCTAAAATATCAAAAATAGGTGTTGCAGTATATAGAGGTGCAATTAATTTCTCTGAACCTGCAGCTGGTGACAAGTGGGCATTTTTTGATTTTAAGGTTATAGTTTCACTTGCTGGTACACCGTCTCTACTCCTTTCAGTGTTTTTGGATTCTTTTCTTGAAATAGCTGCATCCTACAATTACAAAAATCCAAATTCCAAGAATAATGCAATATTTGATTGGTTGATAAATTGATTGTTGGTGTTTAACACCACTTACAGCACTATGACTATATTGGCAATCCTAGTCATTTAGGATTGGAGTCAAACACACCTGCTATGTGTGAGGTTTGGACTCACAACCTCAGTGTTAACAGACTAGTAGCAATATTTTAATATAAACAATCATTAACATTTTTCATAAAGTTCTTTTATAAAGTTCAAGTGTCAAAATTTTAATTTTCGCTCATTGGTATCAATTTTCTGAGATAAAGAACAAATCATATTGTTTTGGATACCTGATTCTGCATTCAAACGGAGGGAACTTTGTTGTTTGTGTAACCTTTATATTTGTGGTTTACCTGTACCTATAAAATCCTTAAAAAATTGGTACATCACAAATGATATTGAATTGACAGCATAAATTATATAAATCTTTGCAGTGTTAACCTACTTTCGAGAAATAGTAATTTTTCAATTTAGCATGTCTACTTCTGTAAACAAAATAAATCGACTACAACAAACTTAATCTGTTGCTTCTGTATATGATCACAGTATAACAAAAATCCATATCAGTTTAAATCAGATTGTTTTCACTATCGTCTCACACAGTATTGTGGTTTTCTAACTATCGTTTTACTCATTTACTTGAGTCCATGGTTTTCAATGTCCTTTATTTAACTTTCATATTCAATTGACAACTTGGTCTCACATTATCATCTTTATTTTCTAAAGAATGAAAAATGTTCAACTTTTGGTTTAAAATTATTCCTGTGTAAATGTGTAGGACTCGGAGGTGAGATGGGGATGCTGATGTGCGATGGTCAAGTTGATGTGCGATGGTCACACTGAAGTGAGAATGACCATTTGCTGATGTGCAATGGTCTATATAATGTGTGATGGTTGTTTAAAATCAACAGACGTTCAATTATTATGAGAGGAAGCTTTTTTAAGTGGTTAGTATATAAATTGAATTTGTTATTTTCTATGTATGTCCTTAGTTTTGGTTGCATATTAAATGAGTGATTGTCCTCTTTGATTTTCTGCATGTGAACATAATTCTGGGTTAACATTTCATATTTACGTCGTTCTTCTAATGAGTTTCTTTTTGCGTTGTCTACGATCCTGTGTGTAATCAAAGAATGCCACGCTCCATCATACGTAAAAAAGAACTTGTAGATTTTCAGAAAAAAAATCTGCTACAGAAGGTTGACTCTCCCTTTTACGCCAATCACTCCTCGTTTCCTTTAATATATGGGTTTTATAATCCCCTTCTTAACCGAAAAAAGTCCAAAAAATGCTTCTTACAAACAAATTGTCTTCTATATTGAAAATATACTTTATGTTGTCCATCGAACTTCCGCGTTACCACAATTGCACTTTAGCTATCAACAAGACAACTCACAATGCTACAATTGCACTTCAGCGTAATCAAAATCGCACTTCACCTTCAAACCTTTGCACAGCAGTAAGACCATCGGGATTCAGAGATCTTTAAATGTTTGAAATAAGGAGTATACTTACATTGCTAGAATTATAAGGAATATCCATATATATGTGTTAACCTGTCTAGAGAACTGATCATCAACTTTTGGAGGAGTCCACAGTGTTTCCTAAAGCACAAATTATATGTGAATTTATTTGTGACTGTGATGCATGTCATATGTGTTTTTAAGATTAGATTTGCCATAGAAATGAATAAATAAAAGACATATTGGGTATTGATTAAAGGTTAAACACACAGTACAAAAAGAGGATAAAATTTATCACTATTTGTTAAGCGTAGTAGTTTACTAAAAGTAGTTCTGTGAACTGTTCACATCTTAATAAACTTACGTAAATATCAGTTTTCCTCTTATCTGTTTAATTGTTTTAATGAAAGTTGAGAAAACTGTTGAAAAGACAAATTTAACATGAGTAACTAGAGGCTCCAAGGAGCCTGTGTCGCTCACCTGATATTTTTGTTTACAATTGATGCATGAAATAATGAAACCATTATACTTTTGCTTTAGTTTCAGAGATATAAGCCAAAAACTGCATTTTCCACTATGTCCTATTTTAAGCCATGTCAGCCATGTTGGTTGGCAGGCTGGGTCATCAGACACATTTTTTAAAATAGATACCCTAATGATGATTGTGGCCAAGTTTAGTTAAATTTGTCTCAGTAGTTTCAGAGGAGAACATTTTTGCAAAAGATTACAAAAATTCACGAAAAATTGTTAAAAATTGACTTTAAGGGGCAATAACTCCTTCAGGGGTCAATTGACCATTTTGGTCATGTTGACTTATTAGTAGATCTTACTTTGCTGAACATTATTACTGTTTACAGTTTATCTCTATCTATAATAATATTCAAGATAATAACCAAAAATTTGTAAGGGTTCCGTGGAACACAGTGTCTCGCCTACTTTTGCTGTTAGTCGCAGGCTCAACAAAAATGGGGAAAAAATTATTAAAAATTTTTCCTCTAGATACTATCTTTTGATTGTAAGAAGTTCTGTTCAAGTTTGGTAAAAATCCAAGAAGGTTTATGAATCTAATAAATGTTTTAAAACTTTAACTGCAGACTGTACGTAATGATAACTGGAATAAAACTAAGTCCATCTATAAGTAATATACAGAAAAACAGGAAATAAATTTTTACAAAATTTCCTTCTAGGTACTAGCTTTTGATCATAAAGAAGCTTCTGTACAAGTGTGATACAAATCCAGGATAGTTTAAGAAAGTTATTAAAAATTTGAAAGCTTCAACCACAGAGTGAATGTAATGTTAACTGGCAGAAAAACTAAGTCCATCTATAAGTGAAATACGGATAAACAGGATTTTTTTTTTAACAAAATTTACTTTTGAATAATATCTTATGATCACAAACAAGCTTCTGTCAAAGTGTGGTACAAATCCAGGATAGTTTAAGAAAGTTATTAAAATTTGAAAAACTTTAACCACAGAGTGAATGTTATGTTAACTGACAGAAAAACTAAGTCCATATATGAGTAAAATACGGATAAACAGGATTTTTTTTTTTACAAAATTTTCTTCTGGATACTATCTATGATTATAAACAATCTTCTGTCCAAGTTTGGTACAAATCTAGGATAGTTTAAGAAAGTTATTAAAATTTCAAAAACTTTAACCACAGAGTGAATGTAATGTTAACTGGCAGAAAAACTAAGTCCATTTATGAGTAAAATACGGAAAAACAGGATTTTTTATTTACAAAATTTTCTTCTGGATACTATCTCATGATCATAAACAAGCTTCTGTCCAAGTTTGGTCGAAATGCAGAATAGTTTAAGAAAGTTATTAAAATTTCAAAAACTTTAACCACAGGGTGAATATTTGTGGACGCCGCCAACGACGAAAAAGTCACAGACTCGACAAAAACTGCAAAATTTCCTTAAAATTACCAATTCAGGGGCAGCAACCCAACAACAAGGTTGTCTGATTTGTCTGAAAATTTCAGGGCAGATAGATCTTGACCTGATGAACAATTTTACCCATGTCAGATTTGCTCTAAATGCTTTGGTTTCAGAGATATAAGCCAAAATCTACATTTTACCCCTATGTTCTATTTTTAGCCATGGTGGCCATTTTGGTTGGCGGGCCAGGTCATCGGACACATTTTTAAACTAGATACCCCAATGATGATTGTGGCCAAGTTTGGTTAAATTTGGCCCAGTAGTTTCAGAGAAGATTTTTGTAAAAGTTAACGACGGATGACATTCATTTATACTAGCATTTACAGTAATTGCACATTATATGTAACAACTTAAAGTCTCTTTCCTAACAAATAAATAAAAAAGATCATGTGCAAAACTTCAACATATGTGCAATCTTTCTGTGAAGTTTCAGGAATCTGGATTGAAAACTGTAGGAGGAGTTAATTACACAAGTTGATTACACAAATTAGGTATCCAGATGTCCCTGCCCATACATTACCATACATTTTAGCCATTTTTTTAAAATTGTATCAAACCTGGCCAAAAAGCTGTCTACTTCTTGAAAACTCAATTTTCAAAACTGATAAATTTTACTGAATATAAAGCCTATATTACATCATTACCTAGTTAAGACATTGAAATTATAGGTTTTGCCCGTTGAGTCCTTGGCATCTTTCCAGTTTGGTGGTAGAACAGGTGCTATGAACTGAGGGGGTAATGGTGGTGGAGGAATATCTTCTTCATTGGAAAAATCCAATTTTGAAAAATCATATGAAATCTGAAATAAGAATAGAAAGAAGTTATTTTGTGGATACCAATTTTTGTGGATTAAGGAAAGTTTATGGTTTTGTGGATATTTGATTTTGTTCTTTTTCCAAAGTCTGTATACAAGACAAAAGAAAATTTACACTTTATTCAACATTTATATCCACAAAATACACAAAGATTGGAATTTCATGAATAACAAGAAATGATTGTAACAGGATGCTGTTACGAAGTCTCCCAAACGAAGCTCCCATAATTCTTATTCCAAGGGTCGCCTGACATTGGGCATTGTCCAGTGAAAATTGGTTTGGTCCAATAAAGTTATATGCATTAGTGATGCCTGGGGACTAACCCTGTATATCATTCAAATCATCTTGGCATGACAAACCTGAATATATATGGTTTAGGGGTGGGGATCTCGACCATTAACAAGATACTAGAACATTGGGGGTGGTGGGAACCCCTGGGGACTGACCCTATACGTCATTCAAATGTTCTAGACATGACGAACAGGAATATA